>NW_017672323.1:85773-150794 GCF_001879085.1 Nicotiana attenuata
CTCAGGGGATTTCATCAGCAATGACAGCAAGGATTCTTGTTCAGGGTACTTTCGCAATTGATCAACCACCTCATAGTCGGCCATCTTCATTTTCTGAAAGAAAGCTTCCGCTTCCTCGGCACTTACAGGCTTCTTAGATGGAAAACGCTTTCGAGTGGCATTGTTTACTTCTTCTATGTTGGAATACTTCTCAACGGGGGAATTTTCTGGAAGCTCTCCCAAGATCTCTTTACCCTTATGCGTAACCACCGTCTGATGATAATTCCATGGCACTGCAGCAGGGTTCGTCATAGGCTTCTGTGGTGCGCGTCCAATAACCATGGGCTCATCTAGCCTTGATGGTTTAATTGTCCCCCGCACCACATAGGCTCCCTTGGGTACATACATCTGCGCTCCTATTTTCAATTCAAATCTCTTTGGAGGACTCAAAATCAACTGTTTTTCTTTGCGGCCTCGTGGAACATAAAGAACACCGTCTTTGGGAGGCATTGCCCCCGTTCCTGTTTCAACTTTCTTTTCTGGTTCTGACTTGGTGAATTTGTTCTTCTTTTCCCCTTTATCTTGCTTCGGGGCGATTTTTGGCTTTCTCTCCGCATCGGCAATGGCAATTATGGCTTTTAGTGCCGGATCAAATTCCCTATCTTCACAGATCATTCCAATTACTGGCCCATTGTTGTGGGCTGGCAGTGGGTTATTCGTCACGTTGGGGACATCCTCATCCCTTAGAACTATCTTTCCTTGTTCTATCAAGTCTTCCACGGCTCTTTTCAAAGTCCAACAGTTTTCTGTATCATGCCCCTCAGCTCCTGAGTGATAAGCGCATCGGACACCCCGCTGATAGGAAGGTGATTCTGGGTTTTGCCTGTTTGGAGGTATGGGCTGCAGCAGACCCATTTGAACAAGCTTCGGAAACAGACTGGAGTAGGGTTCACCGATTGGTGTAAAATTTGGCCTCTTGGGTGGTTCAAGAGGGCGGAAGTTATTTTGTGGAGGACGGGGGTTATAGTGGTTTTGGTGAGGAGGCTGGTTTCTTTGAAATGGAGCTTGGTTTTTATTGGCATGTGGCTGCGGCCAAGAAAAGGGTTGAGCATTCATGACCGCATACGTTTGAGGAGCATAAGCCATGTCATGGTGAGGGTAGCAATGTTGAGGGGTTCTTTCCGAGAACATGGGTCTAGGAGCGCGCTGTCTTCTTGCACCCGATGCTGCCATAGCCGTTTGTTCTTTCCTTTTACTACTCCTCCAGACCCGCCTTGAATGGCTTGGGAGGTTGCTCTGATAGCGGACTGGCTCAAAATTCTACCCGTCTTCAATCCATTTTCCACCATTTCACCAATTTTAATAGCTTCTGCGAACGGTTTACCCATAGCTGACATCATATTTTGGAAATAATCAGCTTCCTGAGCTTGAAGGAACACCGTGACCATTTCGACCTCGTCCATTGGAGGCTTTACTCTCGATGCCTGCTCACGCCATTTGATTACATATTCCCGAAAGCTCTCCGAGGACTTCTTTTTCAGATTTGCCAACGAGTTCCGGTCTGGAGCAATGTCTATATTGTACTGGAACTATCTAACAAAGTCTCTCGCAAGGTCGTCCCAGATGTGCCATCGAGAGATATCTTGATCCATATACCACTCGGAGGCAATACCCACCAAGCTTTCCCCAAAGTAAGCCATGAGCAATTCTTCTTTTCCTCCATCCCCACGCAATTGATTGCAGTATTTCTTAAGGTGAGCAATGGGATCACCATGCCCATCGTATTTTTCGAACTTCGGAGTCTTGAATCCCATGGGCAAATGCACGTGAGGGAACATGCACAGATCAGTATAGGAAACACTCTTCTGCCCGCTTAAACCTTGCATGTTTTTTAGGCTTTGCTCTAGGCTCCTCATCCTTTTTGCCATTTCATCCTGTTCGGGAGCTTTAGGAGTTTTATCCTGTCCGGGTGTGAACTCAAATGGAGGTGGCTGAGAATAAGTGTAGGTGATGTACTGAGGAGGCTCCACTTGGTAAGTAGGTGTTTGGAATGTAAAGGCCGAAGGATCAAAAGTGGGCCTAGACAGTGCAGGTTGTGTTGTGGCCGAGCATGGGGGAGCGGTGAAGATATTGGAGGTCGCTCCGGATATGAACACTTGGGGGCAAACCTCAGAAGGTGTTCCTACGAAATGAGCCGGTATGGTGGGCTGTCCCAGTGAGGTATTTGGATGACTGATGGGAATATTGGAGGTACCACCTGATCTAGGGAACAGTTCGGGGAATCCAGGGATGGCACTTGGAGGCTCCCTTCCATTCGTCCATGCGTCCCACATCTCCATGACCCGGAGACGTAAGATTCTATTTTCTTCGGCTGCTGCAGACTCGGAGGCCGGGATGCCCGAGATGAGGCTATCCACAGGGATGGGAACTGCTGGCAAGGTCATTTCCGACGACATTTCTACCTTCCCTTTTGATCTGGTAAAATACTGATGTGATGCCAGTTTACCAAAAACCAACCACCGTTTCTATAAAACCTAAGCTGGAATATGACAGCAGCAAACGGTTAGTTCGAGGCAAATAACAGATAGGTAATCGCACAGGCGTGATGCACCTATACAGTTAAATGTGTTTCTATATGTTTCGCAACGGTTGCATGCGTCATCCCGGCTTTTCCTTATTCTTTCCTTTTGCCCTTTTCTCTCATTTTTCATTGCCTCTCTTTTTCTTTTTCTTTTTTCACTTTCTCTTTTCTTTTCTTTCATTCTTGTCTTTGCTTTTTGCGGCGCCATTTTGGGGACATTCGGCTTATTTTAAGCAAGAATGGCATCCCCTGCTTATTTGTGGCAAAAATTAAAATTTTTGTTGTTTTGGGGCTATTTTTGAAAAAAGGGAAGTTGGACCCGATGGGGGTTGCCTACGTATCTCACATCCGATGGGAATCAAACTGGCGTAGTTCGGGCAGATTTGACAAAACCAATATTTTTTGAAAACAAAACCTTTCTTTTTCTTTCATTTTCTCAAAAATTCGGCAGGGTTTTAGAATTTTTCTAAAAAAATACCTACCTCTCAATCTTGGTTTTTCTTTTTTTTTTTCTCTTTTTTGATTTTTCTGTCCCTATTCTAGAAGCCGGTCAACATGCAAGCCGAAATAAATGCACAAGTAGCACGTAAGATGCATCAGGATGGTCTTTTCATTTCAGGTCACCTGTCCTAGACGGACCTAACCCCTGTGTTGAGTCCCCTAAGTCAAATGCACGTGATGCAAATAAACGTTCCTACTAGGGATCCGGCATGAGGCTTTGTTATACTAGGTATAAAACCTGGGTTTATTGCTCTAGACCAGGCTTACCCGAGCGGACAACTCGAGCCGGGGGGGCAGCGTACCGGGGATACAGAAGCTTCGTCGGCTTAGCAACTTGTCTGAACCTCGTTCTAAATGGGATAAGACTCTAAACAGAAGAGAAGTCACACGAAGTGCACCCTTCTCCATGATGTAGAAGACTCAGAGAGAGGAAGGGTTTCGTAGCAGTTTATATAAATAAAGCCAATCATAACAGCTACTCTAAGCTCGAATTCTTGAAACCTGAACCGAAATTCTGGGTTCGTATCCCCAGCAGAGTCGCCAGAGCTGTCACACCTCCTTTTTTACACACCACCCCCGGGAGGATAGTGTATAAGGGAGTTTTTCCAATATAAAGTGACATTATTCGAAATGGGATTATTTAATGATCAGAGTAGCCACTTAGGATAGGTTTGGCTTTTGGTGTCCCAAGTCACCGGTTTATTTTGAATCCCAAATCGAGGAAATTTTCGACTTTCCAAGTGAAATCTGCGAAGCAGAAATTCTGAATAAGGAATTCTGTTAACCCGAGGGAAGGTGTTAGGCATCCCCGGATTCCGTGGTTCTAGCACGGTCTCTTAAACTATCATAATTAGCTTATTATCTGATTTTAAAACATGTTCATCCTATAGTGCAATTTTAAAAGTATTTACCGCTTTTAATTAATTTTTAAGGAAGGTTGAACGTCGTTTAAAACGTGTTTTTGGATCACGTCACATGAAATGCACCCGGATCCGCGACATATTTTATTCAACATTTTGGGATTTGGATTTGGGTCACATGAAATGCACACCCGAGTTTAGGAAGGTAGATTTATTAAAAAGCGCGCCTAAAGTAACTAACGTGTTGATATATTTGCGGGAAGCCATGGAAATTTCCTAAATGGCTTACCCGATTTCTAAATATTTTATAAAAGTATTTAAAGAGGGCCACGCAATTTATGAATTTTGTTTGGCGCGGCGCACCTCGTTTTATTTTAAAGGCCATCCTAAAAGGGACTATTATTTTCTATTAAAGATTGTCTCTAAAGGCCTAATTAATTAACATTATGAATTAATCATTATTTAAAGCATTCGAGAAAGTTCGGGCCCCAAGATCAAGTCCAAACTTAAACAAAAGGATCTTCGTTATTGAAAACCTCTTAATTTAAGTTTGCTACATAACTTGGAAGGCCTAAACTTGCATTACCAAATTAAACCCATAATTTTGATTAAAGCCCTCAGCATTTGGCTTCGAATTTGGCCCAATAGTGAGAAATTTTCGACCAGTTTTATGAGGAGCTGCCCCAAATGGGCTTCTGAACAAGCCCCGCGTGAGGGCAACGAAATTGGGACTTGGGCCCAAGCCGCCCAGTCCCTTGCCTTGATGAAATCAATTGAATTAGAAGGGGGTGGGCCTGGTTTTAATTCTGGACAGTTATTGTATAACTGGGCCATGTTAAATCAATTCCTTATAGCCTAGACGGTCCAGGTATAAACCAAACCAGTATTGTTCAATAAATTACTTACTAGTGTAACCAATTTTCAACGTCCATTAACAATTACTCAATGAGCCAAATTTTGCTTTGCTTTTAATGACCAGTAACTGGACAGAATAGATTTAATTAGCAGGCTCTAAAACTTAAACATGAATGACTGGATGCTTGATTTTACAGGCTCAAATAGAATCCACTAAGCTAACTAGACAAGCATATTGTGAGCTCAATGGATCTACTGATTTTTATATGAAAAAACAAATGACCTATAACATGTAATCCAAATAAGGCTACTAATTACAAATGACTTCAAATATTTCAATTCCAGGCTGAGCCACAGTAAACTTTTAATTTCGAACTAACGGACTAATTAATGACATTTATTTAGATCTACCATCTGCTCCGAATTGAAACATTTGTAAATTCAGCAAATTGAACTAATTCGTATTCAGCTAACTTAGACCAGATTTAAACAGGCATATAGGTGACCACAGTCCATTGTTCATTTAAGTACAAACCAAAGCTAAAACTATACTACAACAATAACAGACATCAATTAGCATCTATGGCTCTAAATTCAGACAAGGATCATAATTAGATAGCAACAGCACATTCAACATCAATTCAACTTCAACAAATTCTTCATTTGCATGATTTTTTTTTTTTGGTAATTAAATTTTTTTTATTAATTACCAGAATATTTACAAGTAAAGAGCCATAGCACGACTACAACCCAGTCTGCTATCTAACTATAGGACTGAAAAGAAACTATTTTCTACTAGGCTGACAAATACAAAATTGTTGAACCTTTTCTTTAATTCTAGTAGGAGCTCGGACATTACACACGTATGCTATTTCCTTCACTAATTGTTCTGCCTTTCTTGATCTCATTTCGAATCTCCGTTGATTTCTTTCAATCCATATTGCATGCACCCATTCTGTATAGGCCATCTTGAATATCTGGGCTTGCTGCGATTTACCTTTTATTCTTTGGATGATCCACTTTTCCATTAGTTCCCATTGTGTTGTTCTGAAGCTTGGGACCTGCATCCATTTTAGTACCCCCTCCCAGACTTTGATAGAATAAGAACACTCCATGAAGAGATGGTCTCTAGTTTCATTTTGGTTGTTGCACAGCTTGCATTCATGATCCACACTTACACCCCAGGAAGCAATTCTATCTACAGTTAGAAGCCTGCCCTGCATTTGCAACCATACTGTGAATTGTGCTTTTGGTCGAGCATTATTGCCAAACCTCAGTGTTTTCCATGATATTTTTGCATTGTTTCCCAGTAACTGATAATAGATCTGCTTGATTACACTCCCTGCGTTGTTGACTTGTATCAGTGGCAATGAGCTTCTTGCCTCAAACAACTTCTTTACCATCCATCCAACTTGTTGAGGGATAGCCATTTGAGCAAATTGTTGGTTCTTGATATAGTATGCATGTAGACATCTAATCCATAGCCTATCACTTTTGTGTTCTATATCCCAACTAGCTTTACTTATTGCAGCTTTATTCCATACTCTCATGTTCATCAAGCTTAGACCACCCATTGATTTTGGAGTACAGACCTTCTCCCAAGCAATTAAAGCCTTCCTAGTGATTGTATTTGTGCCCGACCACAAGTAGCTTCGACAGTAGGCTTCAATTGTATTTATCACTTTCGAGGGTATAACAAACAGTTGTGCCCAGTAAGCTTGAATACCAAAGAGGACAGTCTGGATTAGTTGGGCTCTACCTGCATATGACAGCTTCTTGGCAGTCCAAGAGGTGATTTTAGCCACCATCCTGGTAATCAATGGTTGCCACTGGATTAAGGAGATCTTTTTTGTTGCTAAAGGAATTCCCAGATATCTGAAGGGGAGTTCTCCTTTAGGGAATCCTAGAAAACTTAGGATTTGTTCCTGCACCTCTTGAGTCACCCCTCCAAAATAAATGGAGCTTTTCTCTTTGTTGGCTTGGAGGCCTGAAGCATCTGAGAAATCTTGAAAGCATCTATGAAGGGTAGTCACTGATTTAACATCACCTCTAGAGAATAATAACAAATCATCTGCAAAAGACAAGTGAGTCAAATATAGTTTAGAGCACTTTGGGTGGTACTTGAATTCTTGGCTTTCTTTCACATCATTGAGATTCCTGCTGAGGTATTCCATGGAAATTGCAAAGAGGAATGGGGAGATTGGATCTCCCTGCCTGAGTCCTTTGGTTGCATTGAAAGGAGCTGTAGGTTCTCCATTCACCATAATTGAATAATTGACAGTTTTCACACACTCCATGATCCATCCAGTAAACTTTCTAGGGAAGTTTNCTGAGGAGGCTCCACTGGTAAGAGGTGTTGGAATGTAAAGTCCGAAGGATCAAAAGTGGGCCTAGACAGGTGCAGGCTGTGTTGTGGCCGAGCATGGTGGAGTGGTAAAGATATTGGGGGCTACTCCTAATGTGAACACCTGGGGGCAAACCTCAGAAGGTGTTCCTACGAAATGAGCCGGTATGGTGGGCTGTCCCAGTGAGGTATTCGGATGACTGATGGGAATATTAGAAGTACCCCCTGATCTAGGGAACAGTTCGGGGAATCCAGGGATAGGACTTGGAGGCTCCCTTCCATTCTTCCATGCGTCCCACATCTCCATGACCTGGAGACGTAAGATTCTATTTTCTTCGGCTGCTGCAGACTCGGAGGCCGGGATGCCCGAGATGGGGCTATCCTCGGGGATGGGAACTGCTGGCAAGGTCATTTCCGAAGACATTTCTACGTTCCCTTTTGATCTGGTAAAATACTGATGTGATGCCAGTTTACCAAAAACCAACCACCATTTCTATAAAACCTAAGCTGGAATATGACAGCAGCAAACGGTTAGTTCGAGGCAAATAACAGATAGGTAATCGCACGTTGAGGCGCGATGCACCTATACAGTTAAATGTGTTTCTATATGTTTTGCAACGGTTGCATGCGTCATCCCGGCTTTTCCTTATTCTTTCCTTTTGCCCTTTTCTCTCATTTTTCATTGCCTCTTTTTTTTTTCACTTTCTCTTTTCTTTTCTTTCATTCTTGCCTTTGGTTTTTGCCATGGTTTCTTTCTCTTGGTTTTCTTATTTTCTCTCTCTTTTTTTTCGTTTCTTTTCCTCTCTTGTTTTTTCTTTTATTTTCTTTCCTCCCTTTTTCTTTTCTCTTAGGGTTACGGTCGAATCTTATGGAGATTGCCTACGTATCATGACCCCGCATGAATCAGACCAAGCGTAGTTCTTGAAAAATAAATGCGAAAAGTAAAGAAATAATTTTTGGGAATTTTCGATTTTTCATTAATTTTTATTTCAAAAACAAAACTCCGCCTTTGCGGATACGGCCTTTCAAAACTTCGGAAAAGAAGATTTTAAGGCTCTGCCCGCTAACCGTTGAAAATGACCCAAGGTGGCTGTTCTTGCAAAAACAGCCTTCTGGCGCCCTTTTGGGGACATTCGGCTTATTTTAAGAAAGAATGGCATCCCCTGACTTATTTGTGGCAAAAATTAAAATTTTGTTATTTTTGGGCTATTTTTGAAAAAAGGGAAGTTGGACCTGATGGGGGTTGTCTACGTATCCCACATCCGATGGGAATCAAACTGGCATAGTTCGGGCAGATGTGACAAAACCAATATTTTTTTGAAAACAAAACCTTTCGTTTCTTTCATTTTCTCAAAAATTCGGCAGGGTTTTAGAATTTTTCTAAAAAAATACCTACCTCTCACTCTTGGTTTTTCTTTCTTATTTTTTTCTCTTTTTTGATTTTTTTGTCCCTATTCTAGAAGCCGGTCAACATGCAAGCCGAAATAAATGGACAAGTAGCACGTAAGATGCATCAGGATGGTCTTTTCATTTCAGGTCACCTGTCCTAGACGGACCCAACCCCAGTGTTGAGTCCCCTAAGTCAAATGCACGTGATGCAAACAAACGTTCCTACTAGGGATCCGGCATGAGGCTTTGTTATACTAGGTTTAAAACCTGGGTTTATTGCTCTAGACCTGGCTTACCCGAGCGGACAACTCAAGCCGAGGGGGGGCAGCGTACCGGGGATACAGAAGCTCCGCCGGCTTAGCAACTTGTCCGAACCTCGTTCTAAATGGGATAAGACTCTAAACAGAAGAGAAGTCACACGAAATGCACCCTTCTCCATGATGTAGAAGACTCAGAGAGAGGAAGGGTTTCGTAGCAGTTTATATATACAATTCACCAAATATCAAAGCGGTAAAGCATTTAGCACATTTAGCATGAAACATGTAGGAAAATCAGATAATAAATAAAGCCAATCATAATACCTACTCTAAGCTCGAATTCTTGAACCCTGAATCGAAATTCTGGGTTCGTATCCCCAGCAGAGTCGCCAGAGCTGTCACACCTCCTTTTTTACACACCACCCCCGGGAAGATAGTGTATAAGGGATTTTTTTCAATTAAAGTGACATTATTCGAAATGGAATTATTTAATGATCAGAGTCGCCACTTGGGATAGGTTTGGCGTTTGGTGTCCCAAGTCACCGGTTTATTTTGAATCCCAAATCGAGGAGATTTTTGACTTTCCAAGTGAAGTCTGCGAACCAGAAATTCTGAATAAGGAATTCTGTTAACCCGAGGGAAGGTGTTAGGCACCCCCGGATTCCGTGGTTCTAGCACGGTCGCTTAAACTATCATAATTGGCTTATTATCTGATTTTAAAACATGTCCATCCTATAGTGCAATTTTAAAAGTATTTACCACTTTTAATTAATTTTTAAGGAAGGTTGAACGTCGTTTATTGGATCACGTCACATGAAATGCACCCGGATCCGCGACACATTTTATTCAACGTTTTGGGATTTGGATTTGGGTTACATGAAATGCACACCCGAGTTTAGGAAGGTAGATTTATTAAAAAGCGCACCTAAAGTAACTAGCGGTTGATATCTTTGCGGGAAGCCATGGAAATTTGCTAAATGGCTTACCCGATTTCTAAATATTTTATAAAAGTAAATAAAGAGGGCCACACAATTTATGAATTTTGTTTGGCGCGGCGCACCTCGTTTTATTTTAAAGGCCATCCTAAAATGGACTATTATTTTCTATTAAAGATTGTCTCTAAAGGCCTAATTAATTAACATTATGAATTAATCATTATTTAAAGCATTCGAGAAAGTTCGGGCCCCAAGATCAAGTCCAAACTTAAACAAAAGGATCTTCGTTATTGAAAACCTCTTAATTCAAGTTTGCTACTTAACTTGGAAGGCCTAAACTTGCATTACCAAATTAAACCCATAATTTTGATTAAAGCCCTCAGCATTTGGCTTCGAATTTGGCCCAATAGTGAGAAATTTTCGACCAGTTTTATGAGGAGCTGCCCCAAATGAGCTTCTGAACAGGCCCCGCGTGAGGGCAACGAAATTGGGACTTGGGCCCAAGCCGCCCAGTCCCTTGACTTGATGAAATCAATTGAATTAGAAGGGGTGGGCCTGGTTTTAATTCTGGACAGTTATTGTATAACTGGGCCATGTTAAATCAATTCCTTATGGCCCAGACGGTCCAGGTATAAACCAAACCAGTATTGTTCAATAAATTACTTACTAGTGTAACCAATTTTCAACGTCCATTAACAATGACTCAATGAGCCAAATTTTGCTTTGCTTTTAATGACCAGTAACTGGACAGAATAGATTTAATTAGCAGGCTCTAAAACTTAAACATGAATGACTGGGTGCTTGATTTTACAGGCTCAAATAGAATCCACTAAGCTAACCAGACAAGCATATTGTGAACTCAATGGATCTACTGATTTTTATATGAAAAAACAAATCACCTATAACATGTAATCCAAACAAGGCTACTAATTACAAATGACTTCAAATATTTCAATTCCAGGCTGAGCCACAGTAAACTTTTAATTTCTAACTAACGGACTAATTAATGACATTTATTTAGATCTAGCATCTGCTCCGAATTGAAACATTTGTAAATTCAGCAAATTGAACTAATTCTTATTCAGCTAACTTAGACCAGATTTAAACAGGCATATAGGTGACCACAGTCCATTGTTCATTTAAGTACAAACCAAAGCTAAAACTATACTACAACAATAACAGACATCAATTAGCATCTATGGCTCNGTGGTCTACTGTCTCATTCTCTGTACCTCCCTTTGTGTTGCTCCAGTCTTCCCATTTTTTGCATTACTCAACATGACAATACTCAATTGTGGGAAATTAATCAAGTTCAGCTCTGGACTAGGTAGCTCCTTGCCTTTAGATGCATTCTTTGACCCTTCCACAGGTGTTATATCTGTGCTGTGTGTTCCTTTATCCATTTGCTGCAGTTTGTTCATACCATCTTTGTGTTGATTGATTTGTATCTGTCAATTGGCTCTTTGAGGGAACATCTTTAGGTTTCCATTCCTGGATCACTTTTTTCTGCTCATCTCTTCTTCTATTTTGCATTTGTCTTCCTTGTTTCTCAGTTTGCTTCATACAAACGTGCCTTATAGTTAAACACTGAGGGCAGAACTGAGGCTTCCATTCAAACACCACCTCCTGCTGAAATTTCTTCCCATTTGGCTCCATAACCACAATTGTGTCAGAGAGTGGTTTTGATACATTGACTTCAATTAACATTCTGGCATAGGAAATCCTTGTTTGTTTAGTCGTACATTCATCTGCAAACAATGGTTTCCCCAGTGCGCTAGTTATTCTGCCCAGAGATCCACAACCCCAACAACTCATAGGCAATTTGGGAAATTTCACCCACAATGGTATCTCTGTCATAAACTCTTGACTGAAATCAAATTCAGGAGTCCATGGTTTCAGAATAATTGGTCTATTTCTAATAGAATAAGGCCCAGAAAACAGGATTTCATTCATATCATTAGTGCTATGGAATCGAACCACATAGTATCCCTCCTCATGCAGAAACAGACCTGGCATCATTATAGAGTTCCACATTTGAGAGATATACCTATGCATGACTGAGTACCCTGGTGTCTCCCCCATCACATAGACAATGAGGGCATTTTTCCACTTCTCCGCTTCTTTCTCCACATCGCTTTTCTCTAGCTGGACTATAGGTTCACCATTAACAATTTGAGGTGGAAAATAGATTAGGGTCATACCGTTCTCCGCAGCTCTGTTTCCAGCAAATAAGTTGTTCCACTTTGGTTTCAATTCCTCTTCCTTTACCTCATTTGTTTCTTTGTGTGTCTCCAGATTCTCGCCTTTGTCCCTTGTTTGAGCTTCTTCCACTTGAGTAGGAGTGGTTACCTTTTGGATTGAGTCTTCACCTTGTTCCTTTCCATTTTCCAGCTGTGAGGGCACTGGAACTGGGGGTTTTTCTGCATCCACCATCTCCATTATAGATCCATTCTTCACAGTTGAGCTCGATGAAGCTTCCAGATCTAGGTACTATTCCATTGGTATTTTTGCTACTAGTTGTTTTGATGTTGAAGCAATTGACTTAGATTGAACATGCACGACACTTCCAAACGCTATTTGCAATTCCTTCTTAGGTCATCCCCTTCCCCGACCTCGTCCCCTTCCCATGGACCTCCAGAGCGCACGTTAGTCTAACCTGCGCTTAGCGCATGATTTTTGAATCCTCTACATGTGCATAAAATAATCCTCATACATAGCTCAAAGGAATACCTGGATAATACCACACAAAAGGTAAATTTTTGGATCAGAAGATCAGCAGATAGTAATCAGCAGCACACAACAGCAACAAGATCAATTTTAAACCCAAAATAGTATCACAGCAGCCCAGGAGTGAATTGCAGAGGAAAAGCATCAATAAATAACCAAAAATAGACTTGAATGAACCAAAATAGACTCGAAATAAACCCAGGAACTTCTGAAGCTTCAGCGACCAAAACACCAGGAATGTTCAAACTATTTTCAACCTTATATAAGCTGGAATGCTAACTCAACAAATGGAATTTAGGATCACTCTAAGAATTTGAATTTGAATTGTCTTTATTTTGGATTTTTCTGATTTCTCTAAGTTCTAGGATTTGAATTTTTTTTTTTTGAATTTTTCAGAGTTTTAGGATCTCTCTAGACTGCTGAAACTGGTTTTTGAATTTTCAGATCTAAAAATCTTCTAAACTTCTCTGATCTTTCCCTCTCAAAACCTTTCAGATTTCTTCCCTTTCAAACTTTTCAGATTTTTAAACTTCTAAAACTTGTTTTGCAAGGCAAGGTAGGCTGCCTTTTATAGGCAAAGTTAGGGCATCTTTTCAGATTTTCTTTTGCACCCTTGCCCCCTATATTAATTTTATTTTTTAGCTTAAAAGTCCCTGAAGGGCTGACTTATTGCCCAAGTTATACCACCCAATTCCTGAATTTCAAATTAGAACCCCATCTAGAAGGTTCTAGGGGGTTCTATTTCAGTTATTGCAAGGATTCCCTAATTGAATTACCTATACAACCCTTAATTCAACTCATGAATTACTAACCTAATCAAAATAACCCCAGCCCTGTTACCTTGGTCAAGAAGTGACCATGGTTGATTAACCAAAGGTCCTAATACTTTGATTATCAATAACTTTCAAAAATCAAACTGAATATAATATTATCCTAAATTAATCCTTAATGGTTCAAATTAGCAAACTACAGGCAATTATCCATCGAACAGGCATTCATGGAGACAAACAGAGTCAATCACACATTGAATTACTGAGTCATGAATCAAAAAATCAAATAAGAAACAAAATGGATCAAAACACAGAAATTAATCTTAACAAAAAGAAATCTAAGAAAACTAAAAAGTAAATACTAAGAACGGATAGGAAAAAGTAATAACATAAAAAGAAAAATGAAAGAGAAAAGAATTACCGGAATTGAGACTTGGCCTGGGCAAAATCAGATTGAAATTGCTTGACCAAACTAGTGTTTAATCGTGTGTTTTCATGAGAAAACACACGGCTAAACCCTATAATGGTCAAGCCACCAGTAAAACCACAATTCCTGAAACTAGGGTTTGAGGCCAAACTTCGATCTAAAATTCGAACCACTGGGGGGATATTCGAGGGCTACTGATGGTGGATTCAGAAAGAGGAGGGTGAGTAGGCTCTAGGGTGTTAATTTGGTAAGATTTGGAAGGCGGCGCCGCCGTGCACGGCGGAGGCGGCGCTAGGGTTTGGATTATTCGACAAATTGGGGTGGGATTTGAAAGAAACTAAGCCCGGATTTGGAAAGGGGAGGTGGAGGAGCATCTATGGTGTAATTTTGGGGTTATTTGGAGACCGGCCGCCGGCGGAGGCGATTTCCGGCCGGCGGCGGACGGCGGCGGACGTGGAGGAGCAGTGGAGCTAATGGTACGAGGAAGATGGGTTTGGTCTTTAGGGTTTTTGCAATTTCAGACAATTTTATTAAAAACTAATGGTGAAATCAGGGCCATTGGATCATGAGGGATGGAGGGCCAGGATTATTTTATCACTTAGGGAACCTGAAACGACGTAGTAACACCCCTATACTACGTCGTTTCAAAGGTCTGAGGGTTGGGGCATTTGGACCGGGCATGGGCGTGATTTCGGCTTGGACTGGGCGATTGAGGGGTATTTCAATTGGGCTGGCCTGTTTCTTTCTTCTTTTTTATTTTCTTTTCAATTAATTCCTTTCTTCTTTTTTTTTTTAATTTTGTTTAATACAAAAATAAAAATAAAGACCTGATTTAATTCTACAACTAAACTAATTAATTTTCAAGAATTAACTCCTAATTTTGAACAAACTAAAACCAATTTGAGAATTAAAAGTAAAAATGCAAAAAGAACCATTTTTTGTTATTTTCTTCTATTTTTGTGATGTTAATTGACCAATAAAACTAAAATATAAAATTGTATCTTAAATGCAAATATGCTATTTTTATATTTTTTATGAATTATATCAATTAAAAATGCACACAAAAAATGCAAACAAACACAAATCATGCATTTAAATCCTAAAAATCAAATAATTAAAGGAAAAATCCTAATTTTATGAATTCTATAGGAAAAATTCAAGTGAGGCAAAAATCATGTGCTCACACCAAGTCACAAAGGGCCTTAGCAAACTCCGCACTACCTATAGTGCAAGATAGTAAAAGCTCCAGGGTCTTCAAGTTTCGGGGCCATAGAATGCACTATTGCACTGACTTGGTGAGTCATCTTTATTGTTTCACAATCCATGGAACGCTTCTTTGTGACCAAATCCTTCATGAACTTTGCATAGCCCGGCATTTGTTCAAGTGCCTCCACCAAAGGCACATTGATTGTAAGGCTTTTCGTCATATCTATGAACTTTTTGAATTGATTGTCACTCTTTTGCTTTGCTAACCGCTGAGGATAAGGTGGAGGTGGTCTAGGCAAAGGTGCCTTGGCTTTTGGCACCACCGGCTCTGGCATGTCAATTATGTGCTCCCTAGACGGGTTCACGGCCTCTTGAGTTTCCACCTCGGCCTCATCAATATCTATCCTCACTTCATTGTTCACATTTGTCTCAACCACATCTTCAACTATCAAAGGAACATCATTTTCTTGTAACCCAACATTATCATCCACAACTTGATTTTCTTTCGAGGCATGCACATCACCGCCTCTCCCACTTCTTGTTGTAACCGCCGTCACATGATTGTTACCTCCCTTCGGGTTCACTACCGTATCACTTGGTAGAGCACCCTTAGGTCTAGTATTCAACGATTGAGAGATTTGGCCTAATTGCACCTCCAAATTCCGAATAGAGGTATTGTGGGAAGCCAATTGAGCATCGGAGTCTTGGTTCTTCTTCATCATTTGTTCGAACATCATTTCTATTCTTCCCATATCACTACCTGAAGAACTAGACCTTGTGATTGAACGGGAAGTGGGTTGTTCGGTTGTTGATACATCGGGGGCCTGTGAAAACCTTGCCCCCGGTTGCCTTGATTTCCATCGTTATTCCACCCGCCTTGACCATTGTTGTTATTCCAATTATTATTGTTCCCATTCCAATTGCCTTGATTGTTACCTTGGTTACCCCAATTGTTGTTTTGATTGTTGTTGTTCCAATTGCCACCACCTTGTTGTTGGTTGTTATTATTCCAATTACCGCCTCCTTGTTGATTGCCCCAATTTCCTTGGGGGCTCCATTGTTGATTCCCTTGATTTCCTCTATTCCCTTGGTAGTTATTGACATATTGACATTCCTCGCTTTGATCATCATAGCACTCATACGAATAACTACCACCATCATTGTTGTTGTCAAATTGCTCACCATTACCTTGAGGTTGTTGTTGCCCTCTTTGCCTCCTTTTTAACATAGAAACACCTTCCATTGCGTTGACTTGGCGTGGGTTTTGGACTTGTTGCAATTGCGCCTTCGCCAATTGATTCATAGTTGTTGTAAGCTCGGCAATAGCTTGGCCATGATCGTTCAATTCCTTGTGCAAATGGATGACCGTGGGGTCACCTTGGGGCACATTTGCTCGGCTTTGCCATGCCGAAGAGGTGTTGGCCATTTCATCAAGTACATCACATGCCTCTTGGTAAGAAAGTTTCATAAAGTTCCCTCCAGCCAATTGGTTTAGAACGCACTGAATTGTGGTGTTGATGCCCCGATAAAAAGTTTGTTGTATCATCGCCTCGGTCATGTCGATATTATGGCACTCCTTCACCATTTTTCTATATCTTTCCCATGTCTCGTGCAAAGGTTCCGTTGGCATTTGCTTGAAAGCTAGAATCTCATCCCGAAGAGCCGCCATATGACTTGGAGAAAAGAACTTGGCAATAAATTTGTCCGCCAATTCATCCCATGTGGTGATAGAATGATTGGGGAGCCTTTCCAACCAATCCAATGCTTTACCCCGAAGAGAGAACGGGAAAAGCCTCAATATCAACGCATCCTCAGACACGTTTGTTTGCTTGCTACCCCAGCATGTATCTACGAACCCCTTCAAGTGATTGTAGGCATTTTGATCGGAGGCGCCCGTAAAATACCCTCTTTGCTCGAGCAAGGTCAACATAACATTTGTGATTTGAAAGTTCCCCGCCCGAATTCGGGGAGGAACAATGGCACTCGCATATCCTTGATTCGGTAGCACCCGAGGAACCGCTCTTGGAGGTGGCGGAGGAGGGTCTGGAACATTTTCATTAGCATTCGCCTGGCGGCCTCGTCGTGGTCCTGGAGGTACAAGAGGCACCTCATCATCTCCAATATCCTCAACCTCCTCCCCCGCAAGCACATTTCCAAGAGGGTCGTTTGCATTTAAAGCCATAGTACCTGAGTGATCGACACAAACAAAATTAGTAAACAAGAAGGAAAGAGAAGCAAAATACAAAACTAGCTAAACAGATAGTCAACACCGTAAGCTCCCCGGCAACGGCGCCAAAAAGTGTTCGCTTCCAACTCAATGCTACACCAAGGTAGGAAGAGCGGGTCGCAATAGCTTTTACCCGAATATTGGTCGGGATTGATTTCCACAGGAAGCTAGTAGTGGAGTTGGATTTTCTGTCTAGTTTAGAGATGTGTTTGTACTCCTAATGTCACTTCAAACATTCTTGGTTTTTGATTTTGTAACTACTATGATAAACTAATGATTAACGCTAAATTATGCTACTAGAATATTGCTAGGTTGTATCTAATGGGAAGAAAGGCACTAGGGTCGTGACACTACCCAGGTGGCTAATTGACGGATAGATGTTACTAAGGATAGATTGACATATTTTGGGCTTATGCTATAACCGTTGCACAATTGTACCCACTCTCACACCTCTCGGTAGAGAGAGTGATTTTGCCCAATTGACTCTCTCGAGACCAATCGGGTAGGCCAATTAGATCAAGCAACTAGGGTTCAAGTAGGGTGATTACTCTCTCGAGATTTAACCCGTTAATTGGGACTATCATTTCTCATGAGTCCATCCCAATTCCTTGTTGGGTCTATTTTGGGGTCTTAAACTCTCTTTCTCAAGAAGAGTCAAACCCACAAAGCTTGAATCAGTGTTTGCAACCACCAATTCTTAAATAAAAACATAAAATCAACCCAAATAACAAACACCCATAATCAATCTAACCCTAGATGGCAACACCCATCAATTACCCATACTAGGGTTGAGCCACAACCCTAGCTAATGGGTTTAGCTACTCATGCTTGAAAGAGAAAATGAAGAAATAGATGAAGGACTAAGCATATTAATTAATTACTAAAAAGAAATCACAAGAATCTATCGTAAAATTAAAGCTAAAGTGCCAAAAATGGCTACAAAACCGAATCTCACGAGCGCAGCTATCTCTGGAATACAGAACTTGCCTAAAAATGGTTAAAGGTTCTATTTATACTAGGCTGAAAAAATTGGACAAAAATACCCCTGCGGGGTCAGTGCGGGCCGCACAAAAAGGACCGCGGCCGCACTGGCTCTTGGACTTCACATTTCTGCTTCTCTAAAATTGAGGACCGCAGACCGCGTGGAAGTGTATCGCGGCCGCAGAGGGAGTTGGCGCGGTCCGCACATTATGGATCGCGGACCGCATGGCTGGAACACTGGGGAATCTTCACTTTCTGAATCTCTACTCAGCGGACCGCACCAAATAGGTAGCACGGCCACGAAGCAACCACCGCGAACCGCGTAATGAGTACCGCGGCCGCGTGGCCTTAAGCCCAAATTAGTCAAGTCTCTGGACCTCATGTCCGCGGACCGCATAAAAGAGTAGTGCGGCCGCGTTGCCTCAGCCTGAATATACCAACTCTCTGAACCTCCTAGTGCGGCCGCATTCACTTTTGTTCGGTCCGCACTAGGGTCTCTTCTCCATTGATTTCTTGGTCTTTAATACTTGAGCAGGTTTCACTCCTTTTGAGCCGATCTTTGACATTTCGTCACTTTGTCGATCAAACCTGCAATCAAGCACAACTTGTGTGCATTTTGGGACTATTTTGTAGCGATTTATAACCAAAGCACAGGCAAGCAGGGGCATACATGTTAAAATCCTAACTTATCAGAAGGCATTGGATTGGCTTGAGCGACTTCCCAACCATTCCATCACTACTTGGGATGAGTTGGCGGATAAGTTCATTCCAAAGTTTTTCTCGCCGGGGCACATGGAAGCATTGAGGGATGAGATCTTAGCTTTCAAGCAGGAGCCCACCGAACCATTACACGAGATTTGGGAGAGATATAGAACCATGGCAAAGGAATGCCCCAACAATGATATGACTGAGGCAATGATACAACAGACTTTCTATCGGGGCATTAACACAACAAATCAGTGCATAGTGAACCAACTTGCTGGGGGTAATTTTATGAAGTTGTCTTATGATGAGGCTTGTGACATTCTTGACGAGATGGGTGACACGTCCTCCGCTTGGAAAAGTAGAGCCAATGTGCCACGGGGTGACCCCACGGTCACTCACTTGCACAAAGAGCTACATAATCATGGGCAGGCTATAGCAGAGCTGACAACAACAATGAACCAACTAGCAAAGGCACAGTTACAGCAGGTTCAAAATCCACGCCAAGTAAATGCCATGGAGGGTGTCAACATGCTAGTGAGCAAAAGAAGACAAAGAGGTCAACAAAACCAAGGGAGTTCAGATCAATTTGACAATCATTCTGGTGGATTCCAAGATGATAGTTATGATGGGCAGAATGAAGAAGTGCAATATGTGAACAATTATCATAACCAAAGGGGAAATTCTTCTAACCAACAACAATGGATACCCCAAGAAAATTGGGGAAATCAACAACAACAAGGGCATAGTAATTGGGAGAACAACAACCAAAATTCCAATTGGGTCAATCAGAACAATAATCAGAGCATTCAGGGTAATTGGAATGGCAACAACAACAACTGGGGTGGTAACAATAATCAGGGTGGTTGGAACAATGGCAATCAAGGAAACCGGGGGCAAGGCTTTCAAAGGCCCCCAATGTATCAACAACCCAACAATCCACCCCCATTTCCATCCCAAGGTCCTAGTTCTTCCAACAATGAAATGGGGAGAATTGAAATGATGTTTGAACAGATGATCAAAAAGAATGCGGACTCTGGTGCTCAGTTGGCTTCCCACAATACTTCAATCAGAAACTTGGAGGTTCAATTTGGCCAAATCTCACAGTCCTTGAACACTCGCCCTAAGGGAGCTTTACCAAGTGATACGGTAGTTAACCCGAAGGGTGGGAACAATCATGTTATGGCTGTAACTACAAGAAGTGGACGAGGCGGTGATGTGAATGCCTCCAAGCAAAAAGAAACTTTGAGTGATGAAGTTGAGTTGCAAGAAGATGAGATTCCTTTGGTGGTTGAAAATGTGATTGATGAGAACGTGAATGAGAAAGTGAGGATTGATATTCAAGATGCCGAGGTGGAGACTCAGAATGACGTGAACCCGTCTAGGGAACACATAATAGACATGCCGGAAATGGTTATGCCTAAAGCCAAGGCTCCTTTGCCAAGGCCACCTCCACCTTATCCTCAAAGGCTCGCGAAGCAGAAAAATGAGAATCAGTTTAAAAAGTTTATTGACATTATGAAGAGCTTATCCATTAATGTGCCTTTGGTGGAGGCTCTAGAACAAATGCCGGGGTATGATAAATTCATGAAGGACTTGGTGACAAAGAAAAGATCCATGGATTGCGAAACTATCAAGATGACCCACCAAGTTAGTGCAATAGTGCACTCAATGGCCCCGAAGCTAGAAGATCCCGGTGCTTTCACCATTCCTTGCACCATTTGGAGTGCAGACTTTGCTAAAGCTCTATGTGATTTGGGGGCAAGTATCAACTTGATGCCCTACTCAGTTTTCAAGACTTTGGGTATTGGGAAACTGAGGCCGACTTCCATGAGATTGCAAATAGCGGATAGAACTATGAAGAGACCATTGGGTATTATTGATGATGTTCTTGTCCGGGTGGACAAATTTATCTTGCCAGCTGATTTTGTGAACTTGGATTGTGAGGTAGATTATGAGGTTCCAATCATATTGGGAAGACCTTTCCTTGCTACTGGGAAGGCCTTAGTTGATGTGAAAGCAGGGGAACTCACCTTCCGGGTGGGTGATGAGAAAATGGTCTTTCATGTGTGCAAGTCAATGAAGCAGCCCAACAGTTTTGAGGTGTGCTCCTTTGTGGACCTTGTCACGACGGTGATAGTTGATGATACTAGTACAATGATCAATGTGGAGGACCCTCTAGAGGCCATATTGTTGAATCTTGATGTAAATGACGATGAAGTCCGAGTGGAGTGCGTGAATGCTTTACATGGAATGAGCTCTTACTCTTATGAGCCTAGGAAACTCTCTTTGGATCTTGAAAATAGGAAGACTCCACCAACAAAACCTTTAATCAAGGAACCTCCGGTGTTGGAGTTGAGGTCGTTGCCTCCACACCTCAGGTATGAGTTCTTAGGCCCTAGTTTAACTTTGCTAGTTATTCTTTCCTCTTGTTTTACTAACATTCAGGTTGATGCCACATTGGCGGTGCTTCAAAAGCGGAAGAAGGCAATTGGATGGACCTTAGCTGATATTCGGGGGATAAGCCCCGCATTCTGTATGCACAAGATTATTTTGGAAGATGATGCAAAGCCCTCCTTTGAACATCAAAGGAGGTTGAACGAGGCAATGCAAGAAGTTGTGAAAAAAGAGGTGATCAAGTGGTTGGATGCCGGGTTGTGTACCCTATCTCTGATAGTTCTTGGACTTCGCCGGTGCAATGTGTGCCGGAGAAGGGTGGCATAACCGTGGTTGCAAATTCGCAAAATAAGTTGATTCCTACCAGGACCGTCACCGGGTGGAGGGTGTGCATGGATTACCGCAAGTTAAATAAAGTGACCCGTAAGGATCACTTTCCATTGCCTTTTCTTGATCAGATGTTAGATCGACTTGCTGGGCGTGCCTTCTACTGTTTCTTGGATGGGTATTCTGGGTATAACCAAATCTTGATTGCTTTGGAAGATCAGGAGAAGACCACTTTCACTTGTCTATATGGCACCTTTGCCTTTTCTAGGATGCCTTTTGGGTTGTGTAATGCACCGGCTACATTCCAGCGGTGTATGATGGCCATTTTCACCGATATGGTGGAAGATATTATGGAGGTGTTCATGGACGACTTTATTGTTGTGGGTGATTCGTTTGATGAATGTTTGAAAAATCTTGATAGAGTGTTGGCTTGGTGTGAAGAAACCAATCTTGTTCTTAATTAGGAGAAATGCCACTTCATGGTTGAGGAGGGCATAGTTCTTGGGCATAAAATTTCAAAGCATAGTATAGAGGTGGACAAAGCAAAAATTGATGTGATTTCAAGGCTTCCTCCCCCTACCTCTGTTAAGGGAGTTAGAAGTTTTCTTGGGCATGCGGGGTTCTACCGGCGATTTATCAAAGACTTTTTGAAGGTAGTGAATCCCTTATGCAAGCTATTGGAAAAAGATGCCAAGTTCGTGTTCGATGAGAGATGTATGCAAGCCTTTGAACTTCTCAAGCACAAGTTGACCACCAGTCCTATTATTACTGCACCCAATTGGAGCTTGCCTTTTGAGCTCATGTGTGATGCGAGCGATGTTGCGGTTGGGGCGGTTTTGGGTTAAAGAGTGAATAAAATGTTTCATCCGGTGTACTACGCGAGCAAGACAATAAATGATGCTCAAGTTAATTACACGGTGACTGAGAAAGAGCTTTTGTCTATTGTGTTTGCAATGGAAAAATTTTGGCCGTATCTCATGGGCGCCATGGTCATAGTTCACACCGATCATGCCACTCTGGTACTTGATGACGAAGAAGGATTACAAAGCTAGACTGATGCGATGGGTCTTGTTACTTCAAGAGTTTAATTTGGAGATTGTGGACCGGAAGGGTAGTGAAAACCAAGTAGCGGACCACTTGTCCCGCTTGGAGGAGGAGTGGAGGCCTTGTGATGGCCTAGAGATCAATGATTCATTTCCCGATGAAAAACTCCTTTCGATGTCAGTGAATGGTATACCATGGTTCTCTTCTAACCAAAGGAAGAAGCTCAAACGGGATAGTTTGGATTTCTATTGGGATGAGCCGTATTTGTTCAAGATCTGCATGGATGGTGTGATGTGAAGGTGTGTCCCGGAGGAGGAACAATTGAGTATCTTAGAGGCCTGTCATTCCTCTCCCTATGGTGGACATAATGGTGGGGCGAGGACGGCTTCCAAAGTTCTTAGTTGTGGGTTTTGTTGGCCAACTTTGTACAAAGATGCAAGTGAACTTGTGAAGAGGTGCAATGAGTGTCAAAGAGCGGGTGGAATTTCGAAGAAAAATGAGATGACTCTCAATACCATTCTTGAAGTTGATATTTCTGATGTATGGGGCATTTATTTTATGGACCCATTTGTTAGCTCATGTGGGAACACATACATTCTTGTGGCGGTTGACTATGTTTCAAAGTGGGTTGAAGTCGTGGCTTTACCCAACAATGAGGCCCGGAGTGTTGTTGCGTTTCTCAAGAAGATCATTTTTACTAGGTTTGGCACTCCTCGTGCAATCATAATTGATGGGGGGTCTCATTTTTGTAATAGATCTTTTAACACTTTGCTTGCAAAGTATGGTGTCAATCACAAAGTTTCTACTCCTTATCATCCTCAGGCGAGTGGCCAAGCTGAAGTCTCAAACAGGGAAATCAAGAGTATATTGTCAAAGATGGTCAATACAAATAGTACCGATTGGTCAAAGAAGTTGGATGATGCTCTATGGGCTTATAGAACTGCTTACAAGACTCAGATTGGTATGTCTCCGTATCGGTTGGTGTTTGGGAAAGCTTGCCATCTACCGGTTGAGTTAGAGCACAAGGCCATGTGAGCTTTGAGGAAGCTGAATCTTGAATGGGATGCAGTAGCAAATCTTCGTGTGGAGCAGCTTAATGAACTTGATGAATTCCGATTCCATGCCTACTCCAGTTCGTCCTTGTACAAGGACAAGATGAAGTACCTTCATGATAAATATGCTCGTGGCAAGGAGTTCAAAGTGGGTGATTTGGTTCTCTTGTTCAATTCTCGGTTACGTCTGTTTCCGGGAAAGCTTAAGTCGAAATGGAGTGGACCTTTTGAAGTGGTGTTTGTGACTCCGTTTGGTGCACTTGAATTGTAGAACAAAAAATGGAGATATTTTCAAAGTTAATGGGCACAGGGCAAGCACTACTTGGGAAAGATTGATGACAGCCACGTGGTGGCAATGCTCCATCTAAAGTGATTTGATGGTAACCTCCGTCGTACCGCGACGTTAAATCAAGCGCTTCTTGGGAGGCAACCCATGTGTCTTTCTTTTTGTTTTTCTTTGATTCTCTTCTTAGTATAGTATTTATTTTTGGACTGACTAGTTGTGAGATGTTGTAGGATTGTTTTGATGCAGTGCAGGTCCAAGTTGGGAAAAATGTACACTCTCTGAAGTTTGCAATGCGGACCGTGGTGCATTTGGTGCGGCCGCAAAGGCCTCAGTGCGGGGGCAACATTTCAATGCGGTCCGCATAGTTAATTGGTCAAAATGAGGAGTCTCTGAAGTTTTCCACCGCGGCTGCAATGGATTTTGTATGGTCCGCGGTGGACCACTGCGGCCGCATTGCATTTCTTGCGGTCCGCAGTGGACATCTCCCCAGTACCTCTTGTTCCTGAGTACCGCGGACCGCGGTACCATTTTGTGCGGTCCGCGGTGGGTAGGTGAGATGGGCCCCAGTTCCTTTTTCTATAAATAGGACCTGAGGCCATCATTTCAAACTTTTCGACCCTTTGTACTCAAAAGCTAAAAAAATCATTGTTCGTCTCATCTAACTGCACGAATTCAACTACTAAGTCTCATTAATCAACACTGCATCTCACTTCTGGTAACTTTAATTCTTTCTTAGTTGTTTAATTTTGCTATTTTCTTTTAACATTTATTTTTCTCAGTTTTTCTTCTTTTTCTTCCTGTTTTCTTTCAATTCTGCATAGTAGGTTTGTTTAATCATGTTTAAATTAGGACTAGTTAGTTAAAACACTGATTCAACACCTAGGGGATCAATAATAGGTGAAAAATTAGACTAAAATGTGAAAAACTGAAACCCTAGGTTTGTGTTGCTGGGTACCACTTACCGCGGACCGCGATGGATTTTGTGTGGTCCGCGGTGCTGCTGTGCGGTTCGCAATGCTATTTTGTGCGGACCGCGATAGTGAGACTTCTGAAAGCTGACAATTGAGGACCGCGACCGCGATGGATTTTGTGCAGTCCGCGGTGACTCAATGCGGACTGCAATACATTTTGTGCAGTCCGCGATGCCTAGAATCAGAGAGTGTGTAGTCTGATCCCCACCTCAGTGCAGACCGCGGTGCATTTTGTGCGGTCCGCGGTAGCTTTTTTGAGGTCGCACTTCATTTTGTGCGGTCCGCGGTCTGCAATTCTGACTGTCTGCAATATTATTCTGTAATGCTTCACTGATTCTGCTGATACTAACAAAGCTCAACTGAATGTACCTTGCAGATAATGGTGAAATCACGAGGTAGAGGCGATAAACAGACAGGGAAAGGAGAGTCCTCCCGGGGTAGGGGATGAGGCATGATTAGATTGACCCCGCAAGCCCGGCAAAACATCAAAAACACCAGAAGGATCATAAAGGCTGCTGATAGAGCTATTGACCAATCGGGAAGTGAGTATGAGCCCTCCCGGGAGGCATCTGACTTAGACTCCGTGCCAGAGTATGTTCCTGATTGGCCGGAGAGGAACAGATTGAGGGATACACCTCCGGGCTCTCCTACTGCCCAAGCATTAGTGCACATATCTTCTGAGTCGTCTGAGGGATCATCCGCAGGCAGTGACAATGAATATTCCACCTCACCTACAGCTTCACTATCCGGGGAGGGGCCCGTAGAAGAAGAAGGAGAAAAAGTAGGAGGGGGTGAGCCCCAAGTAGGAGGGGTAGAGAGAACCCGGAACCCGGAGGTATGGCAAGACATGAGTAAAGTGGCCTACCACAAGTTCAGAGAATGGTGGCCCGAGAGAAAGTTAATACCTGAGCGGAAATTCATCCCACGGGATCTTTTGCCTCACAGCCCCAATGTGTTGAGGCAGTTTAGAGAGAGAGCAGGCTGGGACTACTTCATAGGACATGTGGAGGATGCAAATGAGCACTTGGTGAAGGAGTTTTACACTAATGTTGCCCACATCAAAAAGGGCACCACAGTGACCATGGTGCGAAATCTGAAAGTCAAGTTTGATGGAAAAACGATAAATGACTACCTGGGCTTCTTGGAGGAGGATGAGACCTTGTACTTAGACAAAGTAGCTTTGGGGAGGATGACCGTCCATGGTTAGCTGAGTACTTGGCAATCCCAGGTACCACCCCAGGATGGTTGATAGCGGGGGTGAATATTCTGAGGAGAACCCTTAACTTTGAAGCAAAAGGGTGGGAAACATTTATTTGTATAGACCCCACCACTCACGACACCTCCCTTCCTATTTCTCGGGCTATATTGGTGGCATCAATCATGGCAGGGTACCCGATCTACGTCGGGAATGTGATGTCCAGGGTGATTACACGGGTGGTGAACGAAGGTGATAGATCTTACCCCTTCCCAAATTTCCTGACCATGTATTTTAAGGATCAAGATGTGGAGAAGAGAAGATTTGAGTTGAAAGTGAAAGCAAAGGCACCGTTCTCCTGGTGCAGCACCAAGGGTCCTGACAACCCCAACGACCCTAAGGGCAAAGCCACTACTTCAACTGGCCAATCTGAAGAGCCAGTAGTAGTAGTGGCTCCAACTCAGCCTCCCTCGGCCACACCAGACATGGCCCCAGGACCCTCCACTTCTACAGCTCCAGATATCCCCTCATCCGCAGCATATCCTTTGACTGCCCACCGCCTGAACCAGACACTTGCCAGTATCAACAATTGGATGCAGACAGCCACTTCTAAGTTGTCTGTACTATCTACTTCGGTGGTAGCCCAGTCTTCACCTCCTCGGCCACAGGTCCCACAGTCAGTGGAGGACACTCTCAAGGAGCTTCTGGAGAACCAGAAGAAGCTCCTAGAGAACCAGCAACTAATATTGGACGTTGTGGGTTCACACGGAAAAGCATTGAAGGATTTGGCCAAAGAAGCAAAGAAACTGAGGAAAACTCGGGCATCCAAGGAGTCGGTGAAAGAGTTGAGAGTGGAGGTGGAGAAGTTGAAGGCGGATTACTTGCCTTTGGACCTTCTATTGCATGACCCGGCTCCAGCAACCCAGCCCCAGCCGGAGCAGGAGACAGAGAGGCCAGCCGATAGGAAAAGGGTGCTTCCCCGTACTGATGATGCTATTATAGAGTTGGAGGACCCGCAGGGAGGTTCCTCTAGTCAGCCGCAGATTCCAGTACAGGCCCAGGTCCCAGTGGAGACACAGAGTACAGGGAGCAACAAGTTCCTGAGCAGACCGAGGACCTAGGGACCCAGACTCAGGACCCTATGCAGACGGAGAGCCAATTGGTATTTTCTTCTTACTCTCTATCTTTTCTTGTGCTTATTTTGGTTGGTTGGAATTGAGGACAATGCTAGCTTTCATTTGAGGGGGTAGCCCTATTTGGATGATTGTATATATGACATTACCTTTTTCTTTTATGCTTTCTTTTTACCTTTGGTATGTACATAATTTTTTCATTTTATTGCACTTTTCGTACTTTTTACTTTTGGTTTGTATATAAAGTTACGTTCTGATGTATATATTCATTCTCCCTATTGCATATTCGACTAAATCCCCTCTTGTATATATTCATTTTACTTTCCGCATTTTTCCTTTCATAGCTTCTTATTTAATTTTTGTAGCTTCTTGTTTTGAGTTTTTACGTGCAATAAGCCTTTAGTTTTCTTAATGACGGGTGGCTCTTCCCGATGATGGATGGCATGACAACCTTCTTAAGGGTTTGTGTCTGTTTTCTTTTTGCTTTTTGTGTAAATAGTAGCTAGTTGGTAATGGTCCTCAAGCAAAGCTTCACTTGGGACTAACACATTTGCCTTTGATCCTATGGTCAAAAACAAATCGTTGTGTATAGGATGGTGAAAGTTGTGACCTTGAGACTCTTGTGTTGGCCGATAATCATCAAGTGGTTTTTTGGGACCATTGTGTTGCTCAAATCTTAGCTAAGGTTGTTGTGGGCCCTCGACTCTGTCTCTTTAGCAATCCCATAGCTTGTCTGGTGATAATTTGAATTGCAAGTCCAAGTCCCGAGCCATTAGTCTAGAACTTGCCCTGAATGTTTTATCTTGGCAAAATCCTAAGTGTAGTTTGACTTGAGATGTGATCATAGGATCTCCTTGATCCGAATGATGTCTTGAACACTTCCATAGCTTACCAATGATAATATCCCTAGTCAACCCTTTTGAGCCATAGACCTTTTTCTTTCAAAAATCGCGATACAAGCCTTTACCCGTTCTAAAAATACCCTCTCTTGGCACCCGATCTTCCTTAGCACAAGGCAAAAGCATAAGTTTGGGGGAGAGAAGACGAATGCATCAAAGTGGTAAAAGGTACAAAATGAAGAAAAGGAAAGGCAATGAAAAAGAAAGAAATCAAAAAGTCAAAAAGAATGATCAATGTAGAAAAAAAATAAAGGGATTCAATAAAAGAAAAGAGATGAAAGTGTGTCTCTCTAACCCCTAAGAAAGAAGCAAATGACTTAAAAAGTCAAGAGAATGTGTGCCAAAATGAAGCTAATGAAGTGCTAAAGGGAAGATGGAACCTACTTGGACCAAATATTTCCTACCCTAAACCAAAAGCCTTCACTATATCTCCACAAAAGCCCTATATGATCTCGAGTTGAATGAAGCTTACATTAGTGGTGACTCACATAAGGGGCAAACTTATGGTACTTAGAGCTGGACTTGTGACCTTTCTTTGAGAGAGATGAGTGTGTTTCCACTATCCTCGTTCTGAGTGCTACAATCTAAAAGTGAGGTTTGCTTAGGGAGAGTTGAGGATGTATGAGTTTGGGTTCAGCAATGACCAAAGTAGTAGAAAGAGTTTCTTTGATGGGTTAAATCAACTCTTGATGCTCTTATGTCGCACTAAAACCATGATGCTTACAAGAGTGAATGTCGTTAATGATTCATTTGAATTGAGGGCAATTGTTAGTCCCAATTGATGCTAGATGAGGTCACTTTAGGTCAGCTGAATTTTCTTGGATTTACTCTTAAAGAGGTGGGTCTTATTTTGTTTGCTTGAGGACAAGTAAAAGCTTAAGTTTGGGGGAGTTAATAACTAGGGATTATGGTTCATTTTACACTCCTTCTTACTTGAGTTTTGATTAAAAATGTGTAAAAAATAGTCCCAAAGGCTTACATGTTGTACGTGTTTGCAGGGTTTGGTCAAAAAGGTGACAATTAGTCAAAATTAGCTGAAAAAGGAGTGAAACATGCACAAGTATCAAGAACAAGTCCAGGCACAGTGCAACAAATCCACTGCGGCCGCATTCCATCTAGTGCGGTCCGCAGTGAAGAGATTCAGAGAGTGCAAATTTTGGAAACTCAAGCATTGCAGCCACAAAGCATTTTATGCGGACCGCAATGGCCTCACCGCGGCTGTACTCGATATTGTACGGTCCGCAATGATGGAGGTCAGAGAGTTGGAGTTTGAAGATTTATTGCCAATGCGGTCCGCGGTCATTAGAAGGCACCGCGGCCGCGATGCATTTTATGCAGCCCGCGGTGGCCAAGTTCAAAGAGCAGAGATCTGAAGCCAAGAAGCCTCACTGCGGCGGCACTCGATTTTGTGCAGTCTGCATTACCCCCGTAGGGGTATTTTTGTCCAAAAAATTCGGCCTAGTATAGATACTTTCTTTTCCCATTTTTAGGTCATCATTTGTAATCTAACTTTGAGTTGTGCTCGTGAACAATAGTTTTTGACCATTTTGAGTAATTATTTCCATAGTTTTATCATTGAATCTTCAAGTATTAGCTTGTAATTAAATCTTATGGGTTTTTCTTCATCTATTTATTATTTTTCTTCTATTATTATGAGTAGCTAGACCCATTAGCTAGGGTTGTCGCTCAACCCTAGTGTGTGTATTTGATGGGTCTTGAGTTTTAAGGCTTGAATGTCTATGGGTGTTTGATATTTGGACTTCTTTGTGTTTTCCATGTTGAATTAGTGGTTGCAAACACTAATTTGTGCCTATTTGACTTGGGCTCTTCTTGAGAAACAGAGCTTGAGTCTAGGAAAATTAGTCCAACAAGGAATTGGGGCGTATTCAAGAGATTGATAGCCCCGATTAAAGGGTTAAACCTAGAGATAGTAATACCCGACTTGAACCTCAATTTCTTGCACAAATTATCATACCCAATTGGTCTTGAGAAAGTCAATTAGGGAAAAATCACTCAAACTACCAAGAGGTATAGAGTGAGAAGTTCGTGCATTGGTTATATCGTAATCCCCAACATGACAACCTTGCCTTAGATTCGAGAACCCGTCAAGTATTCACCTAGGAGAAATTCACTTCCCTAGTGCTTCTTTAACTAATTAGAACACCCTATGAGCAATCATTCGTAGTTTAATTTAGCTTACTATTAGCATAAATATTAGAAGTAATAAAAAGACAAAAGATGATTGGAAGAGTAACTAAGAGCAATTATGCATCTCTAGTTTATATAGGAATCCAATTCCCACTTCTAGCTCCCTGTGGATTCGATCCCGACCATCTCAGGTAAAAGCTTCTTCGAACACTCTCGCTTCTTTGTAGTGGTGCAGGGTTGGCTCCGATCACAATGCTGCTACATAAACTCTCGGATTTTATCTTTGAACTGCCATAAGTCTTCATAACGTTCCCACGTGGCCTCCTCCAGTGATTGTCCCTTCCAATGGACAAGGAACATCGTGGTGGCTTTCTCCCCTTTTTTTCGCCTGGCCTAGTAATCAGTGATAGCCTCAATCTCCCGATCATGCGAGGCGGTGATAGTAATAGACGCTCGACTTGATTGGCCCCTACTCGGATCATCCTTGTTTTCATAATATTGTCTTAAGCATGATGGCATGGAAGACAGGGTAGATCTTAAGATACGATGTCATGTCAAGCTTGTATGTGATCTTGCCTACCTTGGCGACGATCTTAAATGGCATCTCATACTTGAGAATAAAATTCTGATGCATGCCCCGTAGTGCCTTGAACTGTCTCGGTTAAACTTTACCATGACTATGTCCCCAACTCTATAGTCTGTGCTTACGGTTCGCAAACTTCTTCATCTTCTTAGCTGCCTTGACCAAGCAGGACTTAGCAGTGTCAAGTTGCTCCTCCCATCCCTTAGCCATATGATAAGTCCCCAAACTCTTTCTCTCGAACGTGGCTGGTAATGAATGTGGAGTTTGTGGTTGTTGTCTTGTGGCTAGCTCAAATGGTGTCTGCCCCGTGGACTCACTCCGGTGCAAGTTATAAGAGCATTGGGCGATGTCCAGGAGCATTCCAATAAGGCATTGACTTATTCATCTTGTCCATCCTTCTATGGGTGGAAACTAGTTGAAAAGTGCAGTTCCGTGCCCAGTATGTTGAACAACTCCCTCCAAAAATTTCCAGTGAAACGGGAGTCTCGATAACATATAATATGCCTTAGTAAGCCCCAATACTTCTCTACGTTCTTAAGGAATATCTTGGCCGCTTCCTTGGCTGTGCAACCTGGTGATGCGGACATGAATGTGGCATATTTAGAAAATCTATCCACAACCACCATAATATTACCGCAACCGTCGGACTTTGGTAGACAAGTGATAAAGTTCATACTCAACTCTCCCATGGATGCTCTACGACTGGTAGAGGTTCCAAAAGTCCTCCGGGCTATTGTTGCTCAACCTTGTCCTGCTGACAGACAAGACAAGTCTGCACATAACACTCTATGTCATCTCGCATGCGTGGCCAATAGTAGACTGACTCAACCAAGGCCCTAGTACGACGTTAGCCTGGATGAACAGTCCATATTATGTCATGACTCTCCCTTATGATCCACCTTCTAATCTCTCCAAACTTAGGCACGTAAACTCGTTGCCCCGTAGTAAGAAATAGGCCATCTTCTACCCAAAAATGTCTCGTCTTGCCCTGGCTGGCTAACTCGATAAGCTATTTGGCCGCTGGATCATGTTGCATACCTTTTTGTATAGCCTAACGAATGTCCCAACTTGCTGAAGTGATGGCAGCAAGCTCGGCTTTCTGGCTCAATGCATCAGCTACAATGTTACCTTTTCCTGACTTATACTCCAGCACATAATCAAACTAGGCCAGGAAATTCTGCCATCTAGCCTATTTTGGTGTGAGCTTCTTCTGTGTCTGAAAGTAGCTAGTAGCCACATTTTTTGTCTTGACCACGAACCTCAAACCGAGCAAATAATGTCGCCATGTATGAAGGCAATGCACAATGACACTCATTTCCTTCTCTTGCACTGTGTAACACTGCTCCGTCTCATTTAACTTGCGGCTCTCAAACACTATGGGATGCTTATCCTGCATTAGGACACCCCCAATGAAAAATTCTAAGGCATTTGTATGCACCTCAAATGTCTTGGCAAAGTCAGGTAACACCAAGACTGTCTTCTCTGTTATAGCTGCCTTAAGGGCTTCAAACGCCTTTTGACAATGCTCCGTCCAAATCCATGGCTTGTTCTTCTTTAGCAACTCAGTCAATGGTGCGGCCTTGGCTAATTAGCCACTGAATTGATGATAGTAGTTAACAAGGCCAAGGAAGGATCTTAACTCAGTTAGCTTTATAGGTGCCTCCCGCTCCTAGATAACACGTACCTTAGCCTCGTCCACGCGTAGCTCGCCATTGCTAATGGCATGGCCTAAGAAGTAAACTTTTGATTATGCAAAATCATATTTGTCCCTCTTGATGTATAGCTCGTTCTCCCGCAAGACTTGGAAGACCTTCCTTAAGTGCTCCATGTGCTCATCCAAGGTGTTACTGTAGATAACTATGTCGTCTAGGTAGACTACCACGAGCTGATCAAGGTAGGGATGGAAAAACTTGTTCATAAGGGTGCAAAATGTGGCCGGTGCATTGGTTAAGTCGAAGGGCATCACCAACTACTCAAAGGTTACACATCTCGTCACATATGTTGCCTTCGGCTCATCCCCTTTCGCAATGCGAACCTGGTAGTAGCTTTGCGAAGATTTATCTTGGTAAAGTACTTGGCTTGCCAAGTCTATAAAAAAAGACAGCAATGAGCGGGATAAGGTACTTATTCTTCATTGTGACCTTATTATGTGCTTGGTAGTCTATGCATAAGCGCATCAATACATCCTTCTTCTTCTTAAACAATACCGGGGCGCTGAAAAGTCCCTTTGATAGGCGAATATAACCAGTATCTAGCAGTTCTTTCAATTGTTTCCCGGGCTCCTCTAGCTCGGGTGGTGCCATTGATAAGTAGGGATTTTGACTACTTATTAGCACCTTTTAGCTTTTGTTTTAGTCTAAAAGCATTTAATTGTGTTCTCGAAACTGATGAAATGTGCAAAATTGCAGGAATGTTGGAAGTTGGACTTCCAAAATGAAATCCGACTCAAAAAGGAGTAATCAAAACATAAGGCAACAAAAGGCACAAGAACTTGTAAAGTGCGGACTGCAGAATCCAGCTCCTGCAAGATGAACACTTCTGCGGACCTCAGATGGAATTATGAGGCTGCAGAACCTTATGAAGGGCATTTTTGTCCGAAATTTCTAGCCTTGTATAAATATATGAGTTTTACAAAATTAGGTCAACTTTTGACATCAGCAACTACAATAGTCGTTTTTCTTTGCTTCTTTTAGTAGTCTTTCATATTTTGGGATATTTTAACATAGATTGTATCATTTTGATTTTACAATATGAGCTTAATTAGCATCTCTTCTTCTATTTCTCCAATTTCAAGCATGAGTAGCTAGATTTTTACTAGGGTTCACAACCCTAGTGTGTAAACCTTATGGGTGTTTAATTTAATGCTTGTTTCCGACTGAGTGTTTATTATTTAGCCTTGTTCATGCTTTAATTTGTGAAATTAATGGTTGCAAATATTAGTTTATGCCTATTTGACTTAATCTATACTTGAGAAAGAGAGACTTAGTCTAGGAAAACTTACTAACAAGAAATTGGGTTGTATACGGCAAAATCGGAGGGTCCAATTTCTCGCCATTAATTCACTTTGGAAGATCATCTCGAGGCCTCGAGGTTGCGAAGCTGTATCCAAGTTCCCTCCCTTGAGGCTCGTCGATGTTCGGCCTGAAGGGAATATTGACCGAGGCTAGAGTAAAAATGGGGAGTTTCCAAGACACACGGCTAAGCCTGACAAAACCTAGCCAGCCTGCCCTGAACCCGTATCAGGGTGTCACGTCTAGCTTCCCATCTCCGTATCTTTACAATTAATGCATTTTGTACTATGTTGGGATTCCCTTTCTATATAAAGGGGATCCTTACCATTTTATAACGGGCAGTTGTTACTCCAACTATTGTACACGAGATAAATAATAACCCTCTCTCTCCCCTCTTTTCTCTCTAACATACTCTCTCGGTATCATTGCTCTTATTTATTGTCTTCATACTTGTTCTTCATTTATTGCTCATCATTAGCCATAAAAAGCCTCCCTTAATTATACCCTAACTGTTAGCACTTTCCCGACTACCCTTAATAGCTCGAGCCCTGGCCTAGGAATCGGCCCCGAGGCCCTGCACCGGTCTATCTGAGATCCCGATTATCTAGCTCATCAGTTTGATTATAACTCTACTAAGCTCGCATTTTGTCCTTAAACTTCACACACCTAGCATCAACTGCTTAACAACTAGCATAAAAATAGATCACGTATTTTTAGAGTCCCATCAACAAATTTAATTGTTATTACCATTTTCACAGTAAATAGTTTGGCGCCCACCGTGGGGCTAAAAATAATAGTGATTATTTTCTTGCCGGTTCCATTACACAACGCAAGTTATCTTTCACACTTTGTCTTGTCCAAGATCTTCGATTTCAAGTCAAAATGTCTAGTTCGGTAAACAGAATTGAAAATGACAACCTTGAAAACCACGGAGAAAACGGTGTGGTTGTTCCAATTGTTGGTACGCCACCACGGAACCCCGAGAACGCACCTGGACTGATTCCAGCGAAAGCGGGTTCGTGCGATGCACAGCAGGTCGATGAAACCTCACGCACCGAGAGGAGCATACAACAAGGCGACCAACTGGAAGCCCAAAAAACCCCAGCTCGAGAAGAACACGAGGTTAGCCTCCATGTTATTTTTGAAATGTTACAGGCACAACAGCTGGCTATCGCTCAGCTGCAGAGCCACCCGAAAACTCCTAGCACGGTAGCACCGGGGACAGCTCCCCCGGCCGAACAGGTACCGGAGAGATCGAGCAATAATGGATCGATAGCCGATCCTGCCATCGTAAAAATGCTCAAGGAACTCACCAAAAGGACTGATTCGGGTGAGAAAATGATAGCAGCTAATGACAAGAAGGTCGAACCCTACAACTCCAGGGTCGACCAAATCCCGGGCGCACCCCCGGTCCTGAAAGGTGTAGATTCGAAGAAGTTCGTGCAACGGCCGTTCCTAGAGGAAGCGGCTCCGAAACCCATTCCAAAGAAGTTCAGAATGTCAGAACTCCCAAAGTACAACGGGACCTCAGATCCCAACGAACACGTCACCGCTTACACGTGCAGTAAAGGGCAATGACATAAAAGACGATGGGATCGAGTCCGTCTTATTGAAGAAATTTGGGGAAACGCTCTCGAAGGGGGCCATGATGTGGTACCACAACCTAGCTCCCAATCCCATAGACTCATTTGCCATGCTGGTAGACTCCTTCATAAAGGCGCATGCCGGAGCCATCAAAGTAGCAACAAGGAAGTCCGACGTATTCAAGATCAAGCAGAGGGAGAATGAAATGTTGCGAGAATTCGTATCTCGCTTCCAAACGGAACGAATGGAACTACCCCCGGTCTCTGACGACTGGGCGGTACAGGCCTTCACTCAAGGCTTGAATGAGCGGAGCTCAGTGGCCTCTAGGTAGCTGAAAGTGAATCTGATCGAGTATCCCGCCGTAACCTGGTCGAATGTCCATAACCGATATCAGTCAAAGATCAGGGTCGAGGACGATCAACTAGGAGCCCCTTCGGGCTCAGTATACCCAAGCATGCTCTTAGCAAAGGAGCTGAAGCCAAACAAAGAAAGGTATCAGCCATACATCGAAGACAGGAGAAACGCCCCAAGGAGCAACCCGCCTCGCAACGATCGATTGATCAACCGAGGACAGAATCCTCGGGGACTCATTAACAGAGCCGGATTCGACGGAAACACGGGGCCAACAGGGGCACCGCGTCTACCAGAATACAATTTAAACGTCAATATGTCGGATATCGTGTTCGCCATCGGCAAAATCAGAGACACCAGATCGCCCAGGCCTATACAGTCAAACCCTTCCCAAAAAAATCACAACTTAGTATGTGAATTTCAGAATACGCACGGCCATAGGACCGAAGATTGCCACCAGCTCCGAGAGGAAGTATCCTGGATACTCAATAAAGGTCATCTTCGGGAACTCTTGAGCGATCGAGCCAAAAATCACTTCCGAGAGAGAGATGTGGCCAAGAAGAACGAAACAAATGAGCCACAACATGTTATCCATATGATACTAGGGGGCGTCGAAACTCCCTAGGAACCCGTGATGAGAAGGACAAAAATATCCATCACCAGAGAAAAGCGAACCCGGGGATACGTACCCGAAGATTCCCTCACATTCAGTGAGGAGGACTCCGAGACCTTGTCTCAACCTCATAACGACGCACTGGTAATCTCTTTCCTCATAAATACATTTCAAAAAAATGTGTACTCGTGGATCCAGGTAGCTCGGCCAACATTATCAGGTCGAGGGTGATAGAGCAGCTCGGACTGCTAGACCAAATCGTGCCCGCCACTCGAATCCTCAATGGATTCAACATGGCAAGTGAAACAACAAAAGAAGAGATCACTCTCCCGGTCAGCGTGGCTGGCACGACCGGAAATGTCAAATTCCACGTCATCGAAGGAGACATGAGGTACAACGCCTTGTTCGGACGGTCGTGGATACACTGCATGAGAGCAGTACCATCCACCCTCCACCAAATGATGAAATTCCTGACAAAGGATGGGATTAAAACTGTCTACGGGGAACAGCACACGACAAGGGAGATGTTCGCGGTGCATGACGTGGCACCGGCACCAATATCTCCACTCTCGAAAGAGCCAAAGGATAATCAAACTACATCTTCGGCTAAGCCCGACTAAATATAGCGGAGGACCGTACCATGTCCTCATTACAAACGACAGGGACATATCAGGCCTCGGAACATCGCCGGCGCGATTAGGTATGACCATCTCTCTTTTCATCTTATATTTTATACTAACCTGTGTGCAGGCGCCCGATCAAAGCAGTCAAAAGTGCTAACCCAGCCCGAAGGCCTTAAGGTTTTAAAAGCATCCTTTGTACTCTTTTCCTTCGACTTAGCTTTTGTCCCGAAGAGGGTTTTACTGTAAAGGTTTTTAACGAGGAAACACCTATATGCTACCTAAGGAGGACCCAACAAGTGTTCAAGGCTTCTTTTGAAATCAACCCCAAACACTGGAGGGCATCCCCTCGAAAGGTCATCCACTCGAAAGAACCGAGGAACGCCGAACAGGGTTCCAATAGGAAAATGATGTACCGAGCCAAACGGTCGAATGAACCATGTCCGTATAAGCCGGACCCCCGATGGCAAAGACACATGTACTTGTGCTAATTAATTAGAGAATATCTTTTGCCAAAGCATCTCGTACTCCAAAGGAAACTCAGTATTTCCACAATAAAGACCCCTCCACCGAGAACGCCCCGAATACTCGGAGACTGGCGTCAATAACTCGGCACCCGCATGACCTCAGGGTCGGAACTCCAAACTCATAAACCCTTAACGAGGCAGCACGAAAATCACGAAACATCTCCAAAAAAGAAAAACATCCCGAACACTCGGAGACTGGCATCAAAAACAAAAAAAATACATGACCTGAGGGTCGGATTCTCCAAAATCGTAAGCCCTCAATGAGGCAATTCTGAGCTCACGAGTAATGGCTCCCGAGCCAAAACAAACTCGATGACTCGTAGACAGTCGCCAATCACCATTCATTAAAAAACCCGAGGCCATAAGACCCCGAGCGGGCAGACTCGGTCTCGTAAGACCTACACAAGGCAACAACAAAAATATTAAGACCTCAAGCAAGGCATGAATCGTACTTGTACCAAGTATCAATGAAAACTATAAGACTTCAAGCAAGGCATGAAGCATACCTGTACCAAGTATCCACAAAACTGTAAGACCTCAAGCAAGGCATGAAGCATTCTTGTACCAAGTATCCACAAAACTGTAAGACCTCAAAGGCATGAAAGTTTTGTAAGACCTTACTATAGGCATAAACTCTATCCCAAAGTTTAGGCTATATATCGCATTTGTAAGATTCCTGAAAAGGCATACCCTCGATATAGACACCTAAACTACTACACTCAGGACCAAAAATGGCTCCGGCCAAACACAAATGACTACGGTCATACTGCTGTACCAGCCAAACTAACGCGACTCGGAGACGCCCGACCGTCGCTACAAAATCATAGGCCATTACTTCAAATCTACTCAAAAAGAACCAGTTAAGTAGGCTACCCTCGACAGGCAAAAGAGCTTCTACTCGGCTCTAAATCACAAGGCTTCGAGCTACTCAGCCTACGAGCCAAACCTTCCGAGGTGCTCGAACATCGCCGCAAACGACTTGAAATCAAGGTTCTTCCCGAACCAACGACGGGTCAGGCAAAATCATTTCAAAAGTCCTTAACGGGAGGAAAATAAAGCCTACATTTAAAAGGTTTCTTCGACCCAAAGCGTAAGAGCCATTGTTGCCAGCTTGCATAAAAGGCCGCATCGGCCCAGAGCGTAAATGCCATCATCGCCAGCTCACACAAACATAAAACTTGAGGGTCAAATGAGCTCGATTCGTAACTCGATTCGGAGAGAGAACCCAAAATAGTTACCTACATATGCCTCAGTGCAAAGCGTAAGAGCCATTTGTTGATACCCAATTTTTTCCCGTATATTTTTTATATGCAAAATACTTTCAAAATAGCATATCTATGCATATATAAGTATGTCAACGAATTTTCCTATTTTTTCTTTAATTTTTAAAGATTTTTAAACCAATTTTATTGCCCTATTTTATCAATAAAAAATCAATAATTATTTCCCAAATTGTCATTTTGGTGATTCATTTATTGTATTTTCATATTTATACCAAAATATAGCTAAGGTAATTTTTGCACATTTTTTACAAATTTATTTAGTATTTTCAAGCTAAATTGCATATAATTGTAATATTAGCCTATTTTAAGAATTAGTTGCATTTATAATTACAAAATTGATTCCTGTATTTTTTATTTAATATTTACATATTATTAATCAATTTAGTACCTTTACTTTTGTTTCCAGAAATTATTTTACTATTTTTTATAAATAAAAAGGGGAAAAGTGGCTATTTAAACACTAGCCCTACTTATTTCAATTTTAGCCTAAATCAGCCCCCCAATTAAACCCAATTTCAATCCCAAATTGCCCGATCCAATTCTTAAATTACCTGCCCCTGACCCAATTAAATACAACCCGCCCGGCTCCCCGTTTAATCCAGGTTGTTGATCAAAATGATCAACGGCCACGCTTCATTCTTTCCTTTTTTAATTTACCAAACTCCCATTAACCCTAATCATTTTCACCAGCCCGCCGCCTCTGAAACCCTCCACTCTCTCAAACTCTCTCGAGTATTCTCAAACCCTAGCCGTCTCTTACCATCTCCGCCCTGAAATCCACCGGAATCTATGGCCTCCAAGGCTACGAGAGTCCTACACCGGCCTCCTATGGCTCCTACGTGCATGATCTCTGAAGATTCAAGGCCTGACCTTGAAGGCTCATACCCAGACCTCTGTCGATTCGGAGTTCCACGGTCATCTCCGGCGTTGCTCCGGCGTACCATGGTTGTTTAAGCCTGATTCTGACCTCTCCGACTCAGATCGGTGACCTTTCAAAGCCTTTCTCATCTCTAGGGTTCTTCTGAAACCCTAACCCTTCGAGGTTTTCTCCGATTTCTTTAGATCCGTTGTGTATCTACGCTTTCCCTAAGCTTTCAAACAATTTCCCTAACTTTTCTTTCAAAAATTACTTTCAAAACCTTTCTTTTCCGATCTAGGGTTTTCTGAAAATGTTCAAGTGTTTTCTGACTTTCTTTTCTTTCGTGCGTATTTGCCTCTGTGTTGTTCTTGTATTCTCTTTTACCATGTTTCTTATATGCTTCTCTTACTGTGTTTTCCTATATTATGGTCTCGTATGCTTTTCTACTGTGCTCCTATGTTTTTCTTCTATCATGTTCTTGTATGTTCTTCTACTGTGTTCTCGTATGCTTTTCTACTATGTTCTGGTATTTTCTTCTACCATGTTCTGGTATGTTTCGCCTACTATATTTTTTTTACTGTGTTCTTAATGTTTTACTATTTTCCTTCTACTGAACCTTGTTTAAGTTTCTTCTAAAAGATCCTCTTAAGCATGCTTTCCTACTGTTCTTAACAGTCTTTTCTCATTATGCTCCGAATTAGTTTCTTCCACTCTGTTTGGTTCGAACCATTCTACTGTGTTTGCATGTTACTATGCTATCATGTTTCTCATGAGTTCTGTTGCTGAAAGAAGCATGTTAGAAGTTTCAATTCTTTTCTGAATCCCCTAAACATGTTTTCGATTCAATTGCTTGCCCTCTCATCTTTGCTTCGTGATTTGCTTGAACTAGGGTTTTTATTTTAGAACCCCTAACTCTTTCAGACCAATTTCGAGTTTGGACATCCGTGTTTGCATATGATTCTGGATTTTTACTAAACTCTTCTACACTGGATTTTCTATTGATGACATGACAATTTTCTTTCATGCTTAACATGTTCGTATGCTCCTTATATATGAGGAACTTCCCTTTAAAGTGGTCTTTCAAACTTGAGATTAATTCAGAATCCCTTCTAAATAGGTCTAATTGATTCCCTTTCCATTGTTTGCTAATTTCCCTTAAGTTAAAAACCTTTCCCATCTTTTTGACTCGGTTCATTCATACAAATCTCAGACCTTGTGATGTACTGGCTGTTAATTGATTTCCTTACCTTATTTGTACAAACCGTGTACTTCAAAACCCTGTCCTTAAATAACCTTTTTATGTATGTGCCCTTAATTGCATGTTGTGCACAAAGTGTTTATTCAATTTTTTTCCTTAATTGGTTTTCACCCGTTTGAATCTGAATCCCTTAATTAAAGGGAGTCTTGTGTAATTGATTGAAAATCAGTTCTTCAACTATTTTCTTACCTTATTTCTGCCTAATTTATACACTTTAAAAGGCACGCCCCTTTTTCACAAACAGACGATTAACAATCCTTCACTACACACTTCACAATCCTTCTGAATTCTTACTTACACATAATATTACTCTCTCTTCTTGTCTGCACTGTGGCTTTTACAAGACTACTGCATTTTCTCTATTTGTTTCTCTGAAACTGGTATGTCCTAATTTAAGTTTCAGCATCACCACAATGTGTTCATTTACAGCTTTTGTATCCATGTCTACTTTACTGTTTCTATTGAGTTCAACATTTAAATTAAGTATGCTCACATCTTTCTGTCGGTTTTTGTTGTGAATCCTTGCTCCCCTACCCTATTACCCCTATATGTTTGTGAGCTGTGACTTAAGGCATGGCAATGTGAGTTGTTGCCCATGAATTAAGTTTGAACCAATGGGGTCTTAACCTCTATATAAATAGCTGGAGGGTGTGCCAGCATATCCCATTGCTGGGTGTGCCCATCAGCCTGCTTTTCTTTTGCTCTTGCAAATTCCCCCATGCCCTATCCCCTATGTGTATTAATGTGAATTGCTTCCCTCTTCCTTTCCCCTTTCAGAATTCCACTTCTACACTTACACTCTCTCTTAGTTCCTATGTTCTGGCCCTTCCCCCTACCCCCCCCCCCCCCCCCTTACTGAGCCTTGCCTTGGGACCTTGAGTTCCCTATGAACTTGGACACTTTAGGGTTGGCCTTTCCACACTCCACTATGTCTTAATTTGGTAATGTATTTGGGGTGTAAGCACTGCCCGGAGTTCATGTACTCTTAGGGAACTTTGACACACCCCAAATGGGAGAAAGGCTTTGAAATCTGATCTCTTGGGGTTGGTTTACTTCATACCTCAGACAGGAAGTCTGAATCAGGCTCTCCTTGGTTGTACTTTTAATTTCTGATGTATTTTTCTTTACTTTACTTTTTCTGGGCTGTAATAACTTTGTAATAAAACTCTTGGGGATGGCTAGTAAAAAGGGAAGGGTAACCATGCATGCAAAAAGGGGTAGATAACCTACCTATAGGAATTTCTAATTTCTGCACTCTCATATATAGATACCATGTCTATAGGATTTCTACATTCCCACATGTAGATAATATGTCTGTAGGATTTCTAATTTCAGCATTCTCATATGTAGACAGCATGTCTATAGGATTTCTGCATCCCCACATGTAGATAACCTGCCATAGGAATTTCTAATTTCAGCATCCTCATATGTAGATAACATGTCTATATGATTTCTGCATTCTCATGTATAGATACCATGTCTATAGGATGCACATGCATGTAGAATATATGCCTATACCTTTCTGATTCTTGCATATCCACTTCTCACTAGGCAAACATGTTTATAGGTCTTAATAATCAAATGCAATCAGATGTCATGTTCATATAAAATCCAGCATTTAGATGTCATGCCTATAGGGTTTTTGCATTTTTACTATGTCTGTAAATGTGTTCTAAAGTCGACAAACGCATAGAAAGCATGCTTATTGGAGTTAATCAAATTAGAATCGCCTCACTCGTTCATAAGTCTAAAATCAGCAATAATAATGTATTACTAGCTGCAGAGCTTATGATCTTTTTTGCTAAAACTCGCCATTCATTAATAACTGACAATCAGTACGTAATCAGCTCGAATCCATGTTTCTAAAATCTGTAGATATCATGCTTATAGGACCCTCGTCCAACACTTAGGCAAACCGTAGGATAAATTTTATAAACTGAGTCAGATTTTATTAACTACAACCAGCAGGCAGGCCTGATTCGGGCTTCTTATCTGAACTATGTAATAAATCAGTCTGCCTCAAATCTTTAAGTTTTAATTAGACCTTAAATAGTACGTGCAAGACGTGCTAAACTATGTGCTTTCTTTGGTTTATAGAAGGTCTGTCTGAGCCTTTTTATTTGTTTATATGCTTCCCCAAACTTGCTATATGTGTTTTGTTTGTCGCCTTAGTATTTTTACCTGTTGAAACCACAAATAAGCCTAAGGTCTCCTCCCTTTAGGACTAGTAGTCCCAAGTACCTCCGGGATTGATAGGATTGGGGCGGGTAATAGCATGAAATAAGTAAACGAGACCATTCCGTGCTTTAATACCTTAACGGGCTGGGAAAGGGTAGATATGGATATGATGACCACGCGATAACATCACGTGTAGCCCCTCACTGAGGAGTGATTACCGAGTTTTGTGTGGGGTGATCCATATTATTTGTAAACCTAGCACCCCCCTCTTCCCTTTGTTTCTTTGATTCTTTGCTTCTTTTTCAAAAATTTAAACTAATTCTCTAAGGAAAATCAATATCCCTCTCGTTCTTTCTAACTTTGTTTATTTGTGACCATTACATGAAAATCCCCTCTTATTTGTAACTCTTACTTGACTATGTATTATTTTGCATTTATGTCACAATAATAGTTTGGCTGGGAACCACACTAGTGGATTTCGAGGGGTGCCTAACGCCTTCCCCTTGGAATAATTTCAAGCCCTTACCCAATCTCCGGTTACTTGACTTAAACCCTCCTTAGTGTCCTAATGCACTTAAATCATTAGGTGGCGACTCTTCAATTCCAAAACCCAATTCCTAAAAGGAAACAAGTTGTCTTCCCGAATGTCATAAACCCGATTTCGCGAGAAAAAAGGGGGCGCGACAGCATGGACTCTGCTGGGGATATTCTTTTAGGCTTTTACCATTTCAAGCTATTAATGTGACTTTACATTTATTATATGCCTTTATTTATTTAATCCCTTTAAGCATTTAATTCCTTCTCCTACTACAAAACTGACTTGTCTTTTGTTTCTTTCCCTTATTTCTTTTACTGCTTTCCTTTATTACTGTTTTAAATTATGAAAAATTATTGTAATTATTGCTTTTATAACGTATAAATACGTGCCAACTTGTTTTAATTATTGCATAAGCATGTTTTCAATATCATATTCCACTCGTGCCAAACAAAATACCATAGCAACGCTTATAATGGTGGTTGCGCTCTTCCGATATTATCACCCCCTAAATCCGGCAAAGGCATATTTGCGGTAAAACCAGTCGATCAACGGTGTAGTCGACGGTTCCGCGCCTTTCCCTCTTGAGTTGTCCGCTCAAGGGTACCAGTCTAATACCCCATAGAAACCTTATTCTGTTTAATTGTGCATGCATCATGGTCGAACCTAGCCGAGTCAGTTATGTTGTCCGCATAATGACTCTTTAAGATAGCCTTGTCCAAAGTCCACTGGGTTTTCCCTAAAACCCAAACGGACACTACCACGTTTTGTGCATTTATTTGGAGAACTAAATGCTTCTATGCCAATTATTGATATTTAGTAGTCGAGTCTGGTGGGGGAAAGGGCCTAACCTTGTTTTTTGCAGAAACATGAGGCACGAAGTCCCCCGATTCGGCATGGCCACCAACATCCACCCCAAACTGCTAAGTTGGTGGAAGGATTTTCACTCCAGTGATCAGACTCTCATCCGGAAATATTTGGGGAATCTACCCTCTCTCTTGGAAATTCAACCAACAATAAGATCATAAAAGCTGCTACTCTATTCTGGGATTGTGATAGGTCTGTGTTCCGCTTCGGAGACATTGAGATGACACCCCTGCTCGAGGATATAGGAGGACTGGCTGGTATACCGTGGGAAACTCCGGGTTTGTTAATGCCGGAAAACCGCAAAGGTAGAGGTTTTCTCAAAATAATGGGTCTAAAGAAGAATTCAGACTTGACATGTTTGAAAGAGTCGTACATTCCCTTTGACTACTTGTACGAGAGGTACGGTCACAACAAATCTTACCGTACTTATCCTGACGAGTTCGCCCTTACATCATTGGGGCATATTCACCGAAGGGTCTTTGTATTCATGTTCTGTTTCTTGGGGATGATAGTGTTTCCAATGAAGAAAATAAGAATCCATACCAGGCTAGCTATGGTCACNGGAAGATGATATACCGGAAGAGATTGTTAAAGAAGTTGAGAATTTTGAGAACAGACCTAAGTCCAACCTGGACGAGACTGAGATTGTTAACCTGGGAGATGCAGAAAACATCAAAGAAACACGAATCAGCGTTCACTTATCACCATCAAAAAAGGAAGAGTACACAGAGTTTCTAAGAGAATATGAGGACATATTCGCCTGGTCGTACGACGACATGACTGGTCTGAGTACATCTATTGTGGCTCACAAATTGCCAACCGATCCAACCTATCCGCCAATGAAACAGAAGCTCGGAAGGTTCAAGCCAGATATGAGTTTGAAAATCAAGGAAGAAGTCACTAAGCAGGTCAAAGCCAAAGTTCTCAGGGTAGTAGAATATCCAACGTGGTTAGCCAACATTGTGCCAGTACCGAAGAAGGATGGGAAGGTCAGAGTCTGTGCCGACTACCGGGACCTCAATCGGCCCAGTCCAAAAGACGACTTCCCCTTGCCAAACATACACATCCTGATTGACAATTGCGCCAAGCACGAGTTGCAATCATTTGTAGATTGTTTTGCTGGGTATCATCATATCTAGATGGATGAAGAAGATGCTGAGAAAACGGCTTTCATTATGCCGTGGGGAATGTACTGCTACAAGATGATGCCGTTTAGCCTTAAGAACATAGGGCCACCTACATGAGAGCCATGACTATCATTTTCCATGATATGATACACAAGGAGATCGAGGTGTACGTAGACGACGTCATCATTAAGTCAAAGAAGGCCACTGATCACATGGAAGATTTGAGGAAGTTTTTCAATAGACTACGAAGGTACAACCTAAAGCTGAATCCCGCGAAGTGTGCATTTGGGGTTCCAGCTGGAAAATTGCTTGGGTTTATTGTGAGTCGCCGAGGAATAGAACAGGATCCATCGAAGATCAAAGCTATTCAAGAATTGCCACTGCCAAAGAACAAGAAGGACGTAATGAGTTTCTTGGGGAGACTTAACTACATCAGCCGGTTCATAGCACAATTTACAGTTATCTGTGAGCCAATCTTCAAGATGTTCAAGAAGGATGCCGCCACCGAATGGACTGATGGCTGCCATAAAGCTTTCGGTAGAATCAAGGAATACCTGTCAACACCACCAGTCTTAGTCCCGCCTAAACCAGGTAGACCTCTATTACTCTACATCGCAGTGTTAGATGGTGCCTTCGGGTGCGTCCTGGGGCAGCATGATGAAACGGGAAGGAAAGAGCATGCCATATATTATCTCAGCAAGAAGTTCACTCCGTAGGAGGCCCGATATTCTTTGTTAGAACGCACCTGTTGTGCTCTAACTTGGGTGGCTCAGAAGCTGAGGCACTACTTCTGTGCCTATACTACATATCTCATATCAAGGATGGATCCTTTGAAATACATCTTTCAGAAGCCCATGCCCACCGGCAAGCTAGACAAGTGGCAAATCCTGTTGAGTGAATTCGACATTGTCTACGTGACTTAGAAAGCAATCAAGGGACAGGCACTGGCAGATTACCTGGCCGAAAACCCATGGATGGAGAATACGAACCCCTGAAAACGTATTTTCCTGACGAAGAGGTGTCATTCATAGGAGAAGATATTGCAGAATCCTATGACGGGTGGAGGATGTTTTTCAATGGAGCAGCAAATTTCAAAGGAGTCGGCATAGGGGCAGTCCTAATATCAGAAACCGGTCAGCATTATCCGGTGTCTGCCAAACTCAGGTTCCCGTGCACCAACAATATGGCCGAGTACGAAGCCTGCATCTTAGGGATCAAGATGGCCATTGACATGAACATCCAAGAGTTGCTAGTAATTGGGGACTCAGACCTGCTCATACACCAGGTCCGAGAAGAATGGGCAACCAAGAACTCCAAGATACTCCCTTATCTGCATCATGTACAAGAGTTGAGGAAGAGGTTCACAAAGACAAAATTCCAACATGTTCCCAGGATCCAGAATGAGTTCGCCGATGCGTTGGCTACCCTGTCATCCATGATACAACATCCGGACAAAAACTTTATTGATCCCATTCCAATAAAGATCCATGATCAGCCAGCTTACTGTGCTCATGTCGAGGAAGAAGCAGACGGAAAACCTTGGTTTCATGATATCAAGGAGTACTGGGCAAAAGGAGAATACCCAGAACTTGCAAACGCTACTCAGAAGCGCACACTTCGAAGGTTGTCCAACAATTTCTTTCACAACGGAGGAATCCTATATAGGAGGACTCCTGATTTGGGACTATTAAGGTGTGTCGACGCAAAAGAAGCATCCAGGCTGTTAGAGGAAATTCATGCCGGGACCTGCGGTCCACATATGAACGGCTTCGTTTTGGCAAAGAAAATACTCCGAGCTGGTTACTTCTGGATGACTATGGAGACGGATTACATCCAGTATGTTAGGAAATGCCACCACTGTCAGGTATATGCAGACATGATAAAGGTACCTCCCAATGAGCTTAATGCAACAAGCTCACCATGGCCGTTCGCCGCTTAGGGAATGGATGTTATTGGACCAATCGAACCTACCGCTTCCAACGGGAACAGGTTATCCTAGTGGGAATTGATTATTTCACCAAATGGGTCGAAGCAGCATCTTACAAAGCAGTAACCAAGAAAGTCGTGGCAGACTTCGTCCGCGACCGTATCTTTTGTCGGTTCGGAATTCCAGAGTCCATCATTACTGATAATGGCTCCAACCTCAACAGTGACCTGATGAAAGCCATGTGTGAAACCTTCAAGATCAAACACAAGAATTCCACAGCCTACAAACCTCAGATGAACAGAGCTGTAGAAGCCGCCAACAAGAATATTAAGAAGATACTAAGCAAAATGATAGAGAAGCATAAGCAGTGGCACGAGAAGCTATCATTTGCTTTACTGGGGTACCGCACCACAGTCCGCACATCAACTGGGGCAACTCCCTATATGGTGGTTTATGGTACAGAGGCAGTCATTCCCGCCGAAGTAGAAATTCCTTCCTTAAGGATCATACAAGAAATTGAGCTCGACGATGCAGAATGGGTGAAAAGTTGATACGAGCAGTTAGCTCTTATAGATGGAAAGAGAATGAACGCAGTTTTCCACGGTCAGCTTTATCAGAACCGAATGTCCGAAGCCTTCAACAAGAGAGCCAAACTAAGACGTTTCACACCGGGGCAGCTGGTGTTGAAGAAAATTTTCCCGCATCAAGATGAAGCCAAAGGGAAATTCACTCCTAATTAGCAGGGTCCCTACATGGTTCATCGAGTTCTGACAGGAGGAGCCCTTATACTTGCAAAAATGGATGGAGAAGTTTGGCCAAAACCAATCAATTCAGATGCAGTCAAGCACTACTATGTGTAATTTTCATGCATTCCTTATATGATGTAATTTGAACTACGTCTGACCTAATTTCCGTTTAAGAGGGGATACGTAGGCAGCCTTATGGGTTCGGTCACAATTCAATAAAATTTTCATTTCCCCCCTGCAATTGGAATCTGGGGCAGAATTTTGAGGAGGACCCTCAAAATTCCGGAGTGATTTCAGCCAATCGTTGCAAGCAACGGTCAGAAGCATCAACACATTAAACTGGGGCAGAATTTTGAGGAGGACCCTCAAAATTCCGAAGCGAGAGAGGCTGCAATGTCCTGAACCACATCACAGTTGTCGGTTCATCTAAAAACTATTTCTTAAATATATACTCATGTCATATTTTTTACAAACTCATGCATGTTTGTTACCAAAATTGCTCTGTTTAGCAACTCTACCCCGAATGATACGCACAGTATCACCAAAATAGAGCCAATCAGGTCAAGTAAAGTCAGTGGGGACACGAACTAACCTTTCCCCTTTACAAAACTCACGATCTTTCTTTGGATGCAGGCACCCGAGTCGCAAAATCATAGAATATATTATACACTCATACTGTTCAGGAATACAACTCTCAGAACCGTCACACCTATTCACAGTTGCTATCCGCACACAATATCCCCAGCAGCCATAATATCACAATCAACTATCAGCTATCAGCTAAGAAAATTTTATTACTATTCGCCTTTCATCTCTTGCATAAGGCTACCATTCTGCCTTCCAAGGTTAAGCTCTACCTCCATCTGCATTCTTGCATTGCATAAGGCTACCATTCTGCCTTCCGAGGTTAAGCTCTGCCTCCATCTGTATTCTTGCATTGCATAAGGCTACCATTCTGCCTTCCGAGGTTAAGTTCTACCTCCATCTACATTCTTGAATTGTATAAGGCTACCATTCTGCCTTCCGAGGTTAATCTCTACCTCCATCTGCATTCTTGCATTGCATAAGGCTACCATTCTGCCTTCTGAGACTAAGCTCTGTCTCCATCTGCACTCTTGCATTGCATAAGGCTACAATTCTGCCTTCCGAGACTAAGCTCTATCTCCATCTTTGCATGGCTGAAATATCGCCGCTTCATTTAAATCTTGCATCGGCTGAAAGATCGCCATTTTATTTACACTTTNATTGCATAAGGCTACCATTCTGCCTTCCGAGACTAAGCACTGTCTCCCTCTGCATTCTCTGCATTGCATAAGGCTACCATTCTGCCTTCCGAGGTTAAGCTCTACCTCCATCTGCATGGCTAACATATCGCCACCTTTATTTACATCTTGCATGGCTGAAATACCGCCGCTTTATTTACATCTTGTATCGGCTGAAAGGTCGCCACCTTCATTTACATCTTGCATCGGCTGAATGATCGCCATCTTTATTTACATCTTGCATCGGCTGAAAGATCGCCACCTTTATTTACTTCTTGCATGGCTGAAAGATCGCCACTTATTGCATTTCATGGGCTGAAAGATCGCCACTTATTGCATTTCATGGGCTGAAAGATCGCCAATATGTCCAAAGGCGTCATTGTTCGGAGGCACCATTTTTATAGCCCGAGAACACCATGCCATGGCCTGAGGACCCCTCTCTTTTAATCTCTTGCATATCATTATTCAAAGGCATAATAGTTCGGAGGCACCATTCTCATAGCCCGAGAGCATCATTTCATGGCCTGCGAATCCTTTATTATATGCTTCATGGTCCAAGGACGTCATCCTAACCGTCCAAAGACAACATTCATGGTCCGACGGGAACTTGCATCATGTTTGAATTTATGCACAATATCGCTTGTATTGCTTATTTGCAGGTAAACCGGCAAGCAACGGCCATCTCAGCAGGAGCGATCCCGCTCCGGTTCCCGCATCCCTATTAGACTTTTAACCATCCATCCCAACCTAAATATCGCATCCGTTCTTGAAAAAATCTCCATCGGCATATTCCGCCGACGGATCCTGAACTACATATGGCCTGATTCCTGTAAAACCAGGGACATGTAGGTAGCTCAGGAACCAGAGCATGGTCAACCTCTTCAAACCACTTCGTTCGGTCAAATTGGCCATCATATCTTTACCCGACAACTCTTTCATCCTTCCCGGGTAAAGAGGGGCAGCTGTTGATACCCAATTTTTTCCGGTATATTTTTTATATGCAAAATACTTTCAAAATAGCATATGTATGCATATATAAGTATGTGCAAGAATTTTCCTATTTTTTCTTTAATTTTTAAAGATTTTTAAACCAATTTTATTGCCCTATTTTATCATAAAATCATATATTCCAATTGTCATTTGTGATTCATTTATTGTATTTTCATATTTATACCAAAATATAGCTAAGGTAATTTTTGCACATTTTTTTACAAATTTATTTAGTATTTTAAAGCTAAATTGCATATAATTGCAATATTAGCCGATTTTAAGAATTAATTGCGTTTATAATTACAAAATTGATTCCAGTATTTTTTATCAAATACTTACATATTATTAATCAATTTAGTACCTTTAATTTTGTTTCCAGAAATTATTTTACTATTTTTTATAAATAAAAAGGGGAAAAGTGGTTATTTAAACACTAGCCCTACTTATTTCAATTTTAGCCTAAATCAGCCCCCCAATTAAACCCAATTTCAATCCCAAATTGCCCGATCCAATTCTTAAATTACCCGCCCCTGACCCAATTAAATACAACCCGCCCGGCTCCCTGTTTAATCCAGGTCGTTGATCAAAATGATCAACGGCCACGCTTTATTCTTTCCTTTTTTAATTTACCAAACTCCCATTAACCCTAATCATTTTCACCAGCCCGCCGCCTCTGAAACCCTCCACTCTCTCAAACTCTCTCGAGTATTCTCAAACCCTAGCCGTCTCTTACCATCTCCGCCCTGAAATCCACCGGAATCTATGGCCTCCAAGGCTATGAGAGTCCTACACCGGCCTCCTATGGCTCCTACGTGCATGATCTCTGAAGATTCAAGGCCTGACCTTGAAGGTTCATACCCAGACCTCTGTCGATTCGGAGTTCCACGGTCATCTCCGGCGTTCCTCCGGCGTACCATGGTTGTTTAAGCCTGATTCGGACCTCTCCGACTCAGATCGGTGACCTTTCAAAGCCTTTCTCATCTCTAGGGTTCTTCTGAAACCCTAACCCTTCGAGGTTTTCTCCGATTTCTTTAGATCCGTTGTGTATCTACGCTTTCCCTAAGCTTTCAAACGATTTCCCTAACTTTTCTTTCAAAAATTACTTTCAAAACCTTTCTTTTCCGATCTAGGGTTTTCTGAAAATGTTCAAGTGTTTTCAGACTTTCTTTTCTTTCGTGTGTATTTGCCTCTGTGTTGTTCTTGTATTCTCTTTTACCATGTTTCTTATATGCTTCTCTTACTGTGTTTTCCTATATTATGGTCTCGTATGCTTTTCTACTGTGCTCCTATGTTTTTCTTCTATCACGTTCTTGTATGTTCTTCTACTGTGTTCTCGTATGCTTTTCTACTATGTTCTGGTATTTTCTTCTACCATGTTCTGGTATGTTTCGCCTACTATATTTTTTTACTGTGTTCTTAATGTTTTACTATTTTCCTTCTACTGAACCTTGTTTATGTTTCTTCTAAAAGATCCTCTTAAGCATGCTTTCCTACTGTTCTTAACAGTTGTTTCTCATTATGCTTCGAATTAGATTCTTCCACTCTGTTTGCTTCGAACCATTCTACTGTGTTTGCAGGTTACTTTGCTATCATGTTTCTCATGAGTTCTGTTGTTGAAAGAAGCATGTTAGAAGTTTCAATTCTTTTCTGAATCCCCTAAACATGTTTTCGATTCAATTGCTTGCCCTCTCATCTTTGCTTCGTGATTTGCTTGAACTAGGGTTTTTATTTTAGAACCCCTAACTCTTTCAAACCAATTTCGAGCTTGGACATCCGTATTTGCATATGATTCTTGATTTTTACTAAACTCTTCTACACTGGATTTTCTATTGATGACATGACAATTTTCTTTCATGCTTAACATGTTCGTATGCTCCTTATATATGAGGAACTTCCCTTTAAAGTGGTCTTTCAAACTTGTGATTAATTCAGAATCCCTTCTAAATAGGTCTAATTGATTCCCTTTCCATTGTTTCCTGATTTCCCTTAAGTTAAAAACCTTTCCCATCTTTTTGACTCGGCTGTTAATTGATTGCCTTACCTTATTTGTACAAATCGTGTACTTCAAAACCCTGTCCTTAAATAACCTTTTTATGTATGTGCCCTTAATTGCATGTTGTGCACAAAGTGTTTATTCAGTTTCTTACCTTAATTGGTTTTCACCCGTTTGAATCTGAATCCCTTAATTAAAGAGAGTCTTGTGTAATTGATTGACAATCAGTTCTTCAACTATTTTCTTACCTAATTTCTGCCTGATTTTTACACTATAAAAGGCACGCCCCTTTTTCACAAACAGACGATTAACAATCCTTCACTACACACTTCACAATCCTTCTGAATTCTTACTTACACATAATATTACTCTCTCTTCTTGTCTGCACTGTGGCTTTTACAAGACTACTGCATTTTCTCTATTTGTTTCTCTGAAACTGGTATGTCCTAATTTAAGTTTCAGCATCACCACAATGTGTTCATTTACAGCTTTTGTATCCATGTCTACTTTACTGTTTCTGTAGGGTTCAACATTTAAATTAAGTATGCTCACATCTTTCTGCTTGTTTCTATTGTGAATCCTTGCTCCACTACCCTATTACCCCTATGTGTTTGTGAGCTGTGACTTAAGGCATGGCAATGTGAGTTGTCCCATGAATTAAGTTTGAACCAATGGAGTCTTAACCTCTATATAAACAGGCTGGAGGGTGTGCCAGCATATCCCATTGCTGGGTGTGCCCATCAGCCTGCTTTTCTTTTGCTCTTGAAAATTCACCCATGCCCTATCCCCTATGTGTATTAATGTGAATTGCTTCCCTCTTCCTTTCCCCTTTTAGAATTCCACTTCTACACTTACACTCTCTCTTAGTTCCTATGTTCTGCCCCCCTCTTGTGAGCCTTGCCTTGGGACCTTGAGTTCCCTCTGAACTTGGACACTTGAGGGCTGGCCTTTCCACACGGCACTATGTCTTATTCTGGTAATATATTTGGGGTGTAAGCACTGCCCGGAGTTCATGTGAGACTCTTAGGGAACCTTGATACACCCCAAAAGGGAGAAAGGCTTTGAAATCTAATCTCTTGGGGTTGGTTTACTTCATACCTCAGACAGGAAGTCTGAATCAGGCTCTCCTTGGTTGTACTTTTAATTTCTGATGTATTTTTCTTTACTTTACTTTTTTTGGGCTGTAATAACTTTGTAATAAAACTCTTGGGAATGGCTAGTGAAAAGGGAAGGGTAACCATGCATGCAAAAAGGGGTAGATAACCTGCCTATAGGAATTTCTGATTTCTGCACTCTCATATATAGATACCATGTCTATAGGCTTTTTGCATTCCCACGTGTAGATAATATGTCTATAGGATTTCTAATTTCAGCATTCTCATATGTAGATAGCATGTCTATAGGATTTTTGCATCCCCACATGTAGATAACCTGCCTATAGGAATTTCTAATTTCAGCATCCTCATATGTAGATAACATGTCTATAGGATTTCTGCATTCTCATATATAGATACCATGTCTATAGGATGCACATGCATGTAGAATATATGCCTATAAGTCCTATCTGATTCTTGCATATCCACTTCTCACTAGGCAAACATGTTTATAGGTCTTAATAACCAAATGCAATCAGATGTCATGTTCATATAAAATCCAGCATTTAGATGTCATGCCTATAGGGTTTCTGCATTTTTACTATGTCTATAAATGTGTTCTAAAGTCGACAAACGCAAAGAAAGCATGCCTATAGGAGTTAATCAAATCTGAATCGCCTCACTCGTTCATAAGTCTAACATCAGCAATAATAATGTATTACTAGCTGCAGAGCTTATGATCTTTTTTGCTAAAACTCGCCCTTCTTTAATAGCTGACAATCAGTACGTAATCAGGTTGAATCCTTGTTTCTGAAATATGTAGATATCATGCCTATAGGACCCTCGTCCAACACTTAGGGAAACCGTAGGATAAATTTTATAAATTGTGTCAGATTTTATTAACTACAACCAGCAGGCAGGCCTGATTCGGGCTTCTTATCTAAACTATGTAATAAATCGGTCTGCCTCAAATCTTTAAGTTTTAACTAGACCTTAAACAGTACGTGCAAGACGTGCTAAACTATGTGCTTTCTTTGGTTTAAAGGAGGTCTGTCTGAGCCTTTTTATTTGTTTATATGCTTCCCCAAACTTGCTATATGTGTTTTGTTTGTCACCTTAGTATTTTTACCTTTTGAAACCACAAATAAGCCCAACATCTCCTCCCTTTAGGACTAGTAGTCCCAAGTACCTCCGGGATTGATAGGATTGGGGCGGGTAATAGCATGCAATAAGTAAACGAGACCATTCCGCGCTTTAATACCTTAACGGGGTGGGAAAGGGTAGATATGGATATGATGACCACCCGATAACATCACGTGTAGCCCCTCACTGAGGAGTGATTACCGGGTGTTGTGTGGGGTGATCCATATTATTTGTAAACCTAGGACCCCCCCCCCCTTCCCTTTGTTTCTTTGATTCTTTGCTTCTTTTTCAAAAATTTAAACTATTTCTCTAAGGAAAATCAATATCCCTCTCGTTCTTTCTAACTTTGTCTATTTGTGACCATTACATGAAAACCCCCTCTTATTTGTAACTCTTACTTGCCTATGTGTTATTTTGCATTTAAGTCACAACAATAGTTTGGCCGGGAACCACACTAGTGGATTCCGAGGGGTGCCTAACACCTTCCCCTTGGAATAATTTCAAGCCCTTACCCAATCTCTGGTTACTTGACTCAAACCCTCTTTAGTGTCCTAATGCACTTAAATCATTAGGTGGCGACTCTTCAATTCCAAAACCCAATTCCCAAAAGGAAACGAGTTGTCTTCCCGAATGTCATAAACCCAATTTCGCAAGAAAAAGGGGGTGCGACACCATTGTCGCTGGCCTAATGAGCCTCAGGGCCACACACACAAAAGATCGCTTCGATCAATGGCATAAGAGCCATTGTCGCCAGCCCATGCAAACACAAAATCTTGAGGGTCAAATGAGCTCGAGTCGAAGCCCCACTCGGAGACTAAATCCAAAACAGTTGAGCAAAAGCATAAGAGCTCTAACGCCAGCTTATACTAAAGGTCACATCGACCGAGCGCGTAAAAGCCCCCGGGCCTGCCTAATGAGCCCCAGGGCCATATTACAAATCTAAGGATTCTCGCCAACTCTGAAACCAGTTCACCTGGCCAAAAGCAAAACAGAAAGAGGTACAGAAGAGATAACACCGCAAGTTTTCTTTTATTCACATACGCGAAAAAATGCATTCTCCATCTACAAACATGCTCTGAAGATATTACATGAAAAATGGCAAAGTCTACGCCCTGCCCTTGAGGGCTACGGCCTATCAGCCTAATCTTCACTCTCCTCGGCGTCGGACAGGAGTAACCGAGCACCACGCTCGTTCGCCCTCGCTCGCACCAACTCTTCCGAGAGAACAAAACCCCTGGCACCGATCTCCTCGAGAACCTTTCTTCGAGACTTGCAACGAGCATATTCTTTGATCCTCTCTTCACGATCGAGGACCCTCTTCAACTCGGCTTGGGTAGCGTCCTTCAAATAAATTGCCATCTCCTGATCGACCTTAGTTCGGCTAAGAGCTGCTCTGGTTCGAGCATCAACGATCTCAGCCCTGACCTTCGAAAGCTCGGATTCGAGCTTCGTGATCATATCCACTTGAACTGAAGCGTTATCACGAGCTAAGCGGAGTTGGACCTTGAAGGCAGGAACTTTAGCCAAGGTATCTTTCTCCTCTGAAGCTTGAACCTGCGCCTGAGTTCGTAGCTCGCCACAGTTATTGCTGACTCGGTCGGCTTCACCCCTAAGACGTTCCAGGGCCTCCGTCTTTTTTTGTAGCTAGGATAGGCGAAGAGTTAACCTCAGAAGTTAAAAGACGGAACGTGTACCCGCCCGAGATGGAAAGTTACCTGCTCCATCAAATAGCTCTCGTAATTCGAGCTCCGGTACGCCTCATATTGCCAGTGTGCCAGCTCAACTTCCTTTTCCTCACAATGGAGCCTAAGGGACCTACCCTCATCCAGAGCTTTCCGGAGCATGGCTCCATGATGGAGCAGCTCATACCTAAGCCTATCAAAAGCCTATAAAAGAAAAACTCTATAAGGAAGGGAAGACGCGGGATTCGGAAGGCCTATGTCAAAACTCACCGCAAAGTCAAGCCGACGAACTTCCTCGAAAGCCGAGCACACATCTGTTGATATAGTCCCCTCAGCCCTGGAAGAATCGACCCCGGTCGAAGCACGATCGCTCTGAGAAGCCATCTTCTAGAACCAGAAACTTCGGGTGCAGCAGGCTCGGACGATGTTTTTGTCTCAAAGACCCGGCCTCGTTTCGCCTTATTCTGAGCGCCATCGCCCTACAAGTGCATGTCCCACTTATTATTGTCGTCCTTTAGCTTGGAAGCTGGAAACCCCTCCCCCTCTCTGGAGGAGCACAACCTCGCTTTGGAGGCTCTCCGATACCTACAACAGCAAGATTAATACGCAAAAAGGGAAAATGTCTCTCCAAATGAACAAGGGATAGGGAAAAAGTAGTACACACACACACCGTGATGTCTTGCTTCCTATCTGCCTCGGGACACAGCTCGCCACCTTCGCTCGTCACAAGTCGAGTGGGTCGCCAGCTTCCGGACCCAACTAGCCAGATCAGGAACGTTGCCCGGCGCCCATGAAATTGCTGCAGAAAAGGAGGAAACACGGTTACAAAACTAGCTTTAGCAATAAGCAAATTGAGAAGGCATGGGACGCTCCACTCACGTGTATAGTTCCATTCCTCAAGGAATGGCATAAGTTCCACGGGGATAACATCGGTCGTCCGGACCCAGACGAACCGACTAATCCACTCCCGATCTCCATCTTCCTCATCATCAACAACAAAGGGCGTGGATGAATGGCACCGCAAGGTTAGCAGACCTCGATGGTGAAAGGGCCGGTACAGCCTGATGAGATGGTTGAGCGTGAATTCAAGCCCCACCTTCTTCACAAAGAACCTCATCTTCAACTCTATTCGCCAAAACGATGGGTGTATCTGCGCCAAGGTAACGCGATACTTTAAACAGAAGTCAAGCACAACCCTATCAAGGGGGCTCAGTGTGAAGGGATACGTGTACACATTCAGGAATCCATCGACAGGGTCCGTGATACCCTCATCCGTGGGAAGCACCTGCAGCGCTACCTTCTCCCCCCATCCGCAGTCTCTCCTCACTAACTCAAGGTGCTCCTCTCTTATCAAAGACATAGTCTTCAAGGTAAACTCTTGTTGATCCTGAGCACTGGGAACGGAAATCTTCCCTCTCTGCTGGACAAATCCCGAAGTCGCAGTCATGGCTATGGCAGGACTAGCAAACTGGAGCGGGAACCTACACAAAAACTTTGGCGCTAAGGTAACGAAGGACTCGACGCTGAAACGGAAGGATAGCTATCTAAAATGGGATATCCCAAGAAGCAGAAGCAACCCCATATATATGTGGGGAAACAACAACGGTCCGCCTACCCAAGTTAGGCCCCGGGAGGCCAATGACTTTGATGCGAGTTTCGGGGTGGTACCCGACCTCGAAGACCTCCATCAAAAGGATGTTAGGCTTCAAAAAGCCAACAGCATCATCTCCAGTCCCGAGGTGGTACCCGACCTCGAGGACCTCCATCAACAAGAAGTTAGGCTTCAAGGAGCCAACAGCATCATCTCCAGTCCCGAGGTGGTACCCGACCTCGAGGACCTCCATCAACAAGAAGTTAGGCTTCAAGGAGCCAACAGAATCATCTCTAGTCCCGAGGTGGTAACCGACCTCGAGGACCTCCATCAGCAAGAAGTTAGGCTTTAAGAAGCCAGCAGTGTCATCTCCAGTCTCGAGATGGTATCCGATCTCGAGAACCTCCTCCAAGAAAGGAAGTTGGGCTCCAGAAAGCCTTCAGCACCATTACAGAATTTGAGATGGTATCTGATCTCGAAGGTTCCTCTCAAGAAGAAAAATAAGCACTTCGAGCTCCGTCCATAGGGGCTCGACCTCAGGATATCGCCTAAATTTGGGCAACTCCTCATCTGGGGCCTACCTGCAACGCCTTAAAAGTTATCTACACCAAGCTCAATGTAAGTTTTCAAGTGCATGAAGCTAACCCTCACTCGGAGACCGCTCCCGAAAATTTTGGGGCTCGAGGTATTATTTTCATATGACCCAAGGTCCCGACGGCCCGAGTCTATCGGATCAATTCGAGCCTTGTCCGAGGAACAGCGGAAGGTTCCGAGAGATACGGTTTTTATCAACCGAAGGCATGAAAGAGTACTCACATTCGGGTTAGATATTGACAAAAGTCAGCAGAGGCATACATTCAGAATCCCCACAAATTTAAAAGAATATGGCAAGCATCAAAGGCGAAAGCCAAGAAAATATCTTTATATTCATAAACATTTGCTTACAACGGCTCGCGAGGGGTCCTTACATATGATTAAAAAAGCCCATAAGGGTTCCTTACACATAAACAAAGAAGCAAAGGGATACACATAGTAAATGACTAAGAGCCTATCCTATTCTCAAGGGTGCGACCTCGGCAGCAACATCTTCGAATATCATCCCCTCGGGCGCATGACCTCAAAGACAATATCTTCCAAAGCGCCATCCCCTCGGGAGCCTTATCTCGACCCCCCGAAATGGCATCTTCAAAAGAGAAGATGTAGAAGGGGAAAGCGATGGAGAAGACCAAAATGATGAAGGAGAAGCCGAAAGGAGCGAAGAAGTGGCTGGGTGAAAAATCTGGCTAGTACGAACTTCGCCAGTACCACTGTTATAAAGCCACTTCTTGGGAAATTACCCCGACATGGGATGCAACAGTTAGTAGATAAGCTCACCACACCCCAATGAATCCTAAAGGGGTGTAGTGCGTCAAGCCGGGGAAGGAGGATGTGCAGCGGAGTATAGTCCGGGCGCCCTCATGAGCAGCGGTGTAGAGTCCGAACGTCCTTCTAGATCGAAAGAAGTTGGCCGCCCCTATATCATCATCTCAGAATGACAGCAGCAGCAACAACAACAACAACAACAATAACAGCAAAATTTTGCTCAACTGAGGGAAGTTCAGGGGGTAAACCTTGGCACGGCCGATATAAGCACGGCCAGACGATCGCGAGGCCATGGGACTCAATCATGGTGAACGATGAATAAGGATGGAAAGAAAAGAAGATGCGGTAAATATAGGAAGGCACTTGGATGGAAGGTTAATCCCAAGAGGCTCCCATTTATAAGAAAGGAGGCAGCGTAACCGACGGCGCCATTATCATCCTTGGAAAACGTAACAGAAGGCGGGTTTAATGCATCCTTGGGAGCTGAATCAGTAGCGATATTATGGCTTTGAATAATGAGAAACCGCAATGCTTTGAATGAACGTAGAAAAGCGAGATGACGGAACATTTTCGGTTGTCATAAAGGTTTATGTTACATGCCACGTCATCAGTATGACATCATCGTAGGGAGCCCGAAGAGTCGGGCATCAAAATCGTTTCCCATCGCTTCGTTCTAGGAAACACGGAGAATATCTATATACGGCAAAATCGGAGTGTCCAATTTCTCGCCATTAATTCACTTCAGAAGATCATATCGAGGCCTCGAGGTTGCGAAGCTATGACCAAGTTCCCTTCCTCGAGGCTCGTCGACGCCCGGCCTGAAGGAAATATCGATCGAGGCTAGAGTAAAAATGGGGAGTTCCCAAGACACACGACTAAGCCTGACAAAACCTAGCCGGCCTGCCCCAAACCCGTATCAGGGTGTCACGTCTAGCCGTCCCATCTCCATATCTTTACAATTAATGCATTTTGTACTATGTTGGGATTCCCTTTCTATATAAAGGGGATCCTTACCATTTTATAACGGACGGTTGTTACTCCAACTATTGTACACTAGATAAATAATAACCATCTATCTCCCCTCTTTTCTCTCTAACATACTCTCTCGGTATCATTGCTCTTATTTATTGTCTTCACACTTGTTCTTCATTTATTGCTCATCATTGGCCATAAAGAGCCTCCCTTAATTATACATTAACTGTTAGCCCTTCCCCGACTACCCTTAATAGCTCGAGCCCAGGCCCAGGAATCGGCCTCGAGGCCCCGCACCGGTCAGTCCGAGATCCCGATTATCTAGCTCATCGTTTTGATTATAACTCTATCTTAGCTCGCATTTCGTCTGTAAACTTCACACACCTAGCATCAACTGCTTAACAACTAGCATAAAAATAGATCACGTATTTTTAGAGTCCCATCAACAAATTTAATTGTTATTACCATTTTCACGGTAAACATGGGTCAATCGAGAGATTGATAATCCCAATTAAAGGGTTCAACCTAGAGATAGTAATAACCCAACTTGAGCTTTTATCAACCGTTTTGAGCAATACCCAATTGGACTTGAGAAAGCCAAATTGGACAAAATCACGCTCTGACAGCGAGGTATTGAGTGGATAATTGAGGGTTAATAGCTATAATACACTCCGATCAACAAAACAAGCATTAAGGTTTATATCTCATTAGGAAAACACCTAGGTGATGTTCATAGCCCCTAGGTTTTTTACAAAACTTGAAAAACAACAAAAAATAATTTCTTAGTTTTATTTCTTAACTTTGCAATCTTAGTTTAAAATAGACATAGAAACAACCCTAATTTGTGGAATATAATTCGAGGTAGTTCGAACTCACGTACTACAATATATAATCCTAACTCCCATATATAGCTCCCTATGGAAATCGACCCTGACTCTTGTTAGGTACTACTATTGCAGTCGACCGTTTCATATCCTTAATTTGAGGTGTGAATTGGACGAGATCATCCATACGATATGGGGAAATGCGGGTGGCTTAGCCCCTGGCTCTATCTCAATCTTGTGATCCACCTCTCGCCTAGGCGGCAAGTGCTTAGGCAACTCCTCGGGCATAACATCTTTGTTTTCCTCATGTAACTTCTCTATGCAAGGAGGCAGTGTCTCTTGATAAACCTTGTCTTCCTCCAGACTTGCAATGGTTTCCACGAACGTCGGCCCCCCTTCTTGATCCCCTTGACAACCTGCATAGCTAATAATTGTGCTTGGCTCTGTCCGTGTGTCATAGTCACTGTAGGTATCATGAAAGATCCTTCTCGCTACATAACCAAGAGATGTTGGAGGTAGGGGTCGATCAAAGTATGACAATGTCAAAAGTACTTTTGCCCCAGTATGATATCAAAGATATCTATAGCAGTTACGGTAAAGTTTGTCATATGTTTTCAATTTCCCAATTTGACACCAACTCCATCATCTACCCCACGAGCATTCTGTACGTCGGCATTCACGGTCTTAATGCAAGAGTATGTTGGGGCAAGCTAGTGATGCATTGTTGTGGATCTCAATCCAAAGGTTCTTTCTTGATCTAGCTACAAGGATGGGGCAGTAACCTTTCACTTAATACTAGAATCGAGAATCGAATCAACATAGGTCATCGAAAGGATCTCGGAGACCCACCAAAGTACGAAAGCCAGAATCTTTCAGAAAATGGATAAAATTCTAGTCTCTTTGCGGCAGCCTCAGTCACGAAATATGAGTTGCTCTAGTATCCACCATTGCACGAGTGGGCTTGTTGTTGATAATGAGATACATGTACTAATTGTCATTCTCAGTAGGTTGGATATCTTGCTTCGTGACAACACCACATAATCCGATCTTACCCAACTGTGCGGTTCCCGAACTCTCTCCTTGCGGCTACTACTTCTATTCATGGATCATGGCACTGAGGCTCTTTAGGTCGGGACAATTCCTGAAGCCGTGTGGACCTCCGCATATGCAGCATCCCTTCTTCTTAGTCTGCGCCTTCTTCTCGACGTAGCCCTAACGGCCACTCGACTTTTTGGAATCTTAAGTCTTGTAGTATTGTTGTTGTATATCTTTGCCTTTGCCACGGTCTCCCCCATCTTTGACATTGTTAACCTTTGACTCTTTGACGTGCTTGTCATGCCTAAAATCTATCAATGATTTGGCCTCCACTATGGCGTTGTCTATATTCACGACTTGTCGGCATTGAAACTCCTGCTTAGCCCAATTTTGCAACCCGTCCATGAAGTAGAACGGAAAGTCATCAATGGTTAGGTTAGGGATTTGAAGCATAAGGGTAGTGAACTCCTTAACATAGTCACGCATGCTCCTGTTTCCTTTAACTCCCTAAGCTTGCGCCTTGCCTCGTACAAGACATTGTTTGGGAAGAACTGTCGCTTTAACTCCGCTTTGAACTGATCCCAAGTGCTAATAATACATAGATCTTTATCCACATCGGCCATATTCCTTCTCCACCATAGCATGATAGTCACTGAGAGGTACAACATCGCAGTGTTGATCTTGGCCACGTCGTCCCTCACTTTGTCGTGCCTGAAGTAGTTCTCCAAGTGCCAAAGGAAGTTTTTCACTTTTTGCTCATCACGAACACCTTTGAACGTTGGGGGTTTATGAGCCTCGATCTAAGCCTCCCCTTGTCACCACAACATTGACGGCTGCCTTGGTCACGCCAGCATCGACATGCTCCTCGAGTGACTCTATCTTTGTCTTAATAGCATCGATAGTACTCAAAGCCTCCATGAGTCTACACTCTAAGGCAATGATGGTTTACCTTAGTTCCACCTCAGCCTGTGTACGTCCCTCCAAGTTATTTCGGATACTCTCAATCTCTTCAAGAGTGTGCCCCTCAAGAACGCTAAGAGTGCCTTCCACCTTCTTCAAGCCTTAGTCAAAGATCTCCACGACGTTCATCCACGCATTCATCTTTATCACCCACTCTTTACCGAGCGAGACATCCTCGGGCTGGACCTTCACTTCATCCTCGCTCGCCCAGTGGAAGATGGTTCTTGGGATGTAAGCCCTTGGCTTGACACAACCTCGGGTGGCATATCCTGGATCTTGTTGGTAGCATTCCTTTTTTCGTTACAATCCTTCTTGCCAGCAACATCATGGATCATGTTGGCAGCGTTTGTTCGCTTGGGTGTTAGCAGCGCTAATTTCTCCATCATTCCTCATTCCCTTAGCTGAAACCTTTGCTCTGATACCACGTTTTCACGTCCTTAGTCTTTAACTAAGTACACGTGCGGCACTTGACAACTCGCTCACGGTCTTGCGCAACTTGATCACGTTCTTGCTATGCCAAGTCAGACTTACTACACTGAAGATCGCTAAGGGAATATTAGAATGAATACAAGAGAATTGCTTAAAGAAAGATTTGTATTAGAGTGAACTTAAATTATTTTGTTGGTGAATTATAAATAAATTACTCCCTTTATATACTAGTCTCCTAGGGGCTAATATGTAAATATTAATTATTATACAAGTCCTTAATATTTACAAGATAAGGGCTTTATTTAAAATTATCTTCAAACCTAGAAGATTCCAAGGATTTTTCTAGCGAATCCATAGGGATCTAGGGTCTTCCTAAGGAAATCTCCATGCTTATCTAGAATCTTCTCAAAAATTCTAGCTTTCCTCCTATGGAAGTGTCACGACCCAATTTTACCTCAGGTCATGATGGCGCCCAACACCATTGCCAGGCAAGCCAACGCGAAAATATAAGTGAATTCTTGTTTACTTAACAAAAATAGTTACAACAATATCTTAACTTGAATTTAAATCATCTGATAATTAGCAACGTACAATAATAGTTATACAACCCAAAAGAATAGTCTACTAATGTGTGTGCCAAGACCTGGTGTCACAAGTATGTGGACAGCTAGTAGAATATACAAAAAAGAATAATACTATCCTACTGTCTGAAATAGAGTAGACAGCCAAAAGTACAGGAAAGACTCCATCGGGCTGATGAACGGCATAGGAAAGAAGCAGCTCATCGTGGAATCTCGGCCGGATCAAGGGTATGCACTAGCCTGGTAACCAGATGTACCTGCCTCAGATCCTGTACAATTAAGTATAGAAGTGTAGTATGAGTACATAAACAATATGTACCCAGTAAGTATCCTGTCTAATCTCGAAGAAGTAGAGACGAGAGGTCGACTTGACACTTACTAGGGTCAAATAATATGATAAGTGATATACTAAGCATGGATAGCACAAAGGATTAACAATTTACAGCATGAGGCAATAAGTCCTTTCCTAGATAATATCACAGTTAGACATTTACATTTCAGGGCATATAACAAAGTTCCGATCACAGCAATATACCAAGCAATAAGCATACGCAAGTAGTGCGGAGGTCGTACGGCCCGATCCAACATAAAAATAAAGTGTGCACTGCCGGAGGGTCGAACGGCACGAACCATAGATGCATCTATTACCCCGCTCGCGAATCATACGTGTGACCCAGTCAAATGTATTTAAACACAACAACAGGCAGACAAGATTATATATCAGGAGAGCAATTACTCACGAAAATATCAACTTCTCTTTAAAAGGGCCAAGAAAATGATGTTCCTCTTATTAGATTCATTTACCACATTCAACATGATTTAAGCAATCCCAAATTAATCA
>NW_017672323.1:152131-200073 GCF_001879085.1 Nicotiana attenuata
CTCGTATGCGGTCCTTATATATCGATTACAATCGAAATATGGTCAAGAAAAATCTCATTTGATACGGGCTTCTCCTATACCATGAATTCCATTGGACCCAGAACCTCCCCAACTCGCCTCAACACCTCAAATGGGCCAATAAACCTTGGGCTCAACTTTCCCTTCTTCCCGAATCTCATAACACCCTTCATTGGCGAGACTTTCAAGAGGACCTTATCGCCAACCATGAATGATACATCACGCGCCTTCCGATCCGCTGTGCTGTGCGAAGCCTCTCCTAAATCTGCTTTACCTTCTCCAAGGCATCTTTCACCAAGTCTATACCGTACAACTTAGCCTCACCAGGCTCAAACCACTCGATAGGGGAACGACATTGCCGACCATATAAAGCCTCAAATGGAGCCATCTCTATGTTGGATTGATAGCTGCTGTTATAAGCAAACTCTGCCAAGGGCAAGAACTGATCCCACTGCCCTCTAAAGTCAATCACACATGCTCTGAGCATATCCTCTAAAATCTGAACTGTCCGCTCTGACTGCCCGTCGGTCTGAGGATGGAATGATGTGCTAAGCTCCATGCGGGTCCCCAACTCACTCTGAACAGCTCTCCAGAAATGGGAAGTGAACTGAGGGCCTCTATTTGATATGAGGGAAACATGCACACCGTGCAACTGGACTATCTCCCGAATGTAAATCTGAGCCAATCTCTCTGAGGTGTAAGTAGTCACAATCGGAATAAAGTGTGCCGACTTGGTCAACCTATCAAGAATGACCCACACTGCATCAAACTTCCTCAAGGTCCGGGGCAACCCAAATACGAAATCCATAGTAATGCGCTCCCACTTCCACTCTAGTATATGCATCTGCTGAAGTAGGCCACCTGGCCTCTAGTGTTCATACTTAACCTGCTAGCAATTCAAACACCTAGCCACATACTCCACTATGTCTTTCTTCATCCTCCACCACCAATAATGCTGCCTCAAGTCACGATACATCTTCGTAGCACCCGGATGAATGGAATACCGTGAACTGTGTGCCTCCTCTAGGATCCTCTCCCTCAAACCATCAACATTAGGAATACATAGGCGACCTTAGAGTCATAGAACACCATCCTCGCCAATAGAAACCTCCTTGGAACTACCCTGCAGCACTGTCTCTCTGAGAACCGCCAAGTATGGATCATCGAACTGCCGGACCTTGATCTGCCCCAATAAAAAAGACTGAGCAACAATACACGCAAGGACTCAGCTGGGCTCCGAAATATCTAACATCGCCAGTCTATTAGACAAGGACTGAATGTCCAAAGGTAGTGGCCTCTGCTTTTCTGGAATGAATGCCAAGCTACCCATACTCCCTGCTTTCCTGCTTAAGGCATCCGCGACCACATTTGCCTTGCCCGGATGATAAAGAATGGTGATGTCATAATCCTTCAGTAACTCAAGCCATCTACACTGCCTCAAATTGAGATCCCTTTACTTGAACAAATGTTGTAAGCTGCGATGATCAGTGTAAACCTCACATGACACCCCATACAGATAATGCCTCCATATCTTAATCACTTCCAACCCTAGATCCTGCACAGGATAACTCTTCTCATGAATCTTCAGCTGGCGTGAAGCATATGCAATAACTCACCCCTTCTGCATCAGTACACAACCCAAACCAACGCGCGAACCGTCATAATATACCATATACATCCCCGAACCGGAAGGCAACACAAGAACTGGTGCCGTAGTCAAAGTTGTTTTGAGCTTCTGAAAGCTCGCCTCACAATCATCGGACCAACGGAAAGGAGCACCCATCTGGCTCAATCTAGTCAAAGGTGATGCAATAGATGAAAAGCCATGCACGAATTGCCTGTAATAACCTGTTAACCCCAGGAAACTCCTGATCTCGGTCACTGAAGTAGGAGATGGCCAACTCTGAACTGCCTCAATCTTCTTGGGATCCACATTAATACCCTCTCTTGACACAATATGCCCCAAGAATGACACTGAATCTAGCAAAAACTCACACTTGGAGAACTTAGCATATAGCTTCTGCTCTCGCAAGGTTTGAAGCACTACTCTCAAATGCTGCTCGTGCTCTCCCAGGCTACGTAAGTATATAAAAATGTCGTCAATAAAGACGATGACAAAGGAATCAATATAAGGTCTGAACACCCTGTTCATCAAGTCCATAAACGCCGCTGGGGCATTAGTCAGGCCAAAGGACATCACCAGGAACTCATAATGGCCATATCTGGTACGGAATGCGGTCTTCGGAACATCTGAGTCCTGAATCCTCAACTAATGGTACCCTGATCTCAAGTCAATCATAGAGAACACTCTGGCACCCTGCAACTGGTCAAACAAATCATCAATGTGCCGCGGCGGGTGTGAGCACGTGATTTTTNACTTATTGTCCCAAATACGGCCTAACCCCCCCCCCCCCAACGACCTCGTCTCTCTCACCTCAAACCCCCAGACCTAACCCCGCCGTCCACCACCGCGAACCGCCGGCCGGAAATTGCCTCCGCCGGCGGTGATCGTCCAACGACTCCCATTTTTACACCACCTGAGCGCCTCACCTTCCTCTTTCCAAATCCCCACTCATAATCCTTCAAACACCCCTGTAGCTCGTCGAATTTCAAATCAAAAATCGAGTCCGGTGCCGGAACATAGGTCAAGACTTCTCCTGACCGCTAATGAGTTAAAACCCATGTTAATCAACTATTCTATGTGAGAATGAGAGATTAGCATGGATTTCGGCTCATTTCGAGGTTCATCAGCCTCATGCAAAACCAAAGAACAATCGATCTGTCAGAAGCAAACTCGCTCATGTCGTTTCGAGTAAGTGATACAGTCCTGTTTTTGGTTTTCATATTTTCTTGTGATTCGAATTAGTTTCAGCCTAATTAAAATCAATAGGTTTCATATTTGCATTTTGGTTTGATTTCAATCATGTAATTAGATTAGTACTTTGTTAGAATTTGCATTTTTGTTTGATTTGGGATTCCTGTTCAGTTGAGTCGAGCTTGTTAAATGCTTTAGGGTTTTTGTCAGCTTTTGCTTAATGATTACCAGGCTGATTCATGATTAGTTCTAGGGTTAGTAAGGTATATTTGGGGCCTTGGAAGCCCGTCTTTGATGGGGGCCCAAAGGTTTTGGATCAAGCCTGAGTTTTGGGTTCAGGGGGTAAATAATAGTAGTTAAAATGGGTAACTTGGGAAAATTAGGTAAGGGAATCTTTTAGTACTGAAATAAGAAGCCCCTAGAAGCTTCTAGTGTGGGATTTGAATTGCAATTTCTGATTTTTGATAACATTAACTTGGGTAGCAAGTCAGAAATTTAGGGATGACTTAGCTAAAACAAAGAATTCAAAAGGGGTAAAAGGTAAAAAAACTAATTCTGAAGGAGGCCCTACTTTTTGCCTATAAAAGGCATCATTCCTTGCCTTTCAAGGAAGAGGCTGGATGCTAAAAATACATAAAATTGGAGACGGCTAGGCATTTGTGAGTGAACTTTGAAATAACACTTGAAATTCTGAACTCTTTTGGTAAAGTTGCTTGCATCGCGTTAAGTTTCAGCTTTCGAATCTCTTGTGTTTGGTTTTTAAAACTTCAGAAGGGGTTATTCGTAAGTCATGGCATTTGGTTAAAAGGTTTTTGGAGTTGGGATTTGGGTTTTCACAAGTGATTCTGGGTTGTTGATCCTCTACTGTTTCATTGCTGTTGTTGGATTCCTGTGCTGCTACTGTTGGCTCTATTGACCCCTCACTTCTTTTGTTTTCCCTATATTTCCAGGTATTCTTAAGCTCTATGGATGTCACTTGAAGTGTAACTTGAAGCAGAAATTTGAAAACATGAAATGAAAAATGTGATTGTTTGTTTGGATTCCATTTTGTTCTTCTTTCAATTTTGTGACTAGATCATGATAGCTTGGCACATGTTGTTCTTGTAACTGTAATACAGTACTTGAAGTCAGTGTTGGGATCATTGCTTTGTGTGTTTCATCTTCAAGTTTATTTTCGAGTTTGAGTCTGTATTAGTTAATGAATCAGGTATATGGCTCTTTTGGCTTGTGTGAGTTAGTCTTTTGGCTTGGTAAGGACTCTATCATTTTAAATTGTTAGTTTGGTAATTGGACTTTTGAATAGATTATATATTAAGCATGTTAGAGTATGGATATTGTTTGAGTTTGATTTCATTAAAGTCAAGATTTTATATCCTGTTTTGAAATTCACTGCTGATTTAAACAACGAGTAAAGTGAGGATTTGAACAGGAAAGATTGGGTAAAGGAAACGTACATCGAGTTGTATGTGCTAAATGAAGGAGTCGTGCTAATACTTAGTTTATTAATTTGAGCATTAATATGTGGGAGTTATAATAGTGGACTGGAAAATCAGATTGAATGTTGCCTGAATTTTAAGTGTTTTTGGCGTTGTGAATAAACCATGACTTATTTGCTCTTAACGTTTAAGCTCGGCATAACTACCTGTGAGCTGTGATATAGCAATGGCCGATCAGAGCTCAGCTTCTTCGTTCAAAATTGTTGAGACTTCCTTGAAGTCAGGGCTGTTAGTACACAATGTTTGGGCTCGCGTTTGGGCCCGAACTGGGTAGCCCCTCTTTGATTTTTTTAGCAATTTGTTTGGGGGATAGATTAAACATGCCGCTTTATATAATCAACCTTTCCTTGAGTTTGTTTTTTAGGGTTTCTTCAGTTACATCTTGGAATTTAATTAGTTAGACTCTCATCAATAATTGAGGTGTGCCATGCCAAACAAAAATGACAATTGCATGGCCCTCATTTAATTAATTTTTTTCAATCCTTAGAACTCGAGGTGTGCCATTTAGCAAATTCCATGGCCCTCGCAAAGTGCAATGCGTAGTTGCTTTTAGGCGCGTTATTTAATAATCTACTTTCCTAAACTCAAGTGCACATTTATGTGACCCAAATCCAAATCTCAACGTTAGATAAAATATGTTATGGGCTACGGGTGCATTTATGTGACGTGGCCCGAAACATATTTTAAATAGCGTTGCAATCCTTCTTAAAAAATAATAATTAAATAAAAGCAGTCAAGAGTTAAAATTGCACGTAGGTTCAAAATGTTCTAAAATCAGATAACTAAGCCAATTATGACAGTTGAGCGACCGTGCTAGAACCACGAAACTCGGGAATGCCTAACACCTTCTCCCGGGTTAACAGAATTCCTTACTCGGATTTCTGGTTCGAGGACTGTTAAACAGAGTCAATTCTTTCCTCGATTCGGGATTTAAACTGGTGACTTGGGACACCATAATCCCGTTTCGGTTGTCCTTTAATTGGAAAAACTCCCTTTATTATACCCCTTCCCGGGGGTGTAGTAGTGAAAAAAGGAGGTGTGACAGCGGGTACTTGTTCTTGATGGTAGCCTTGTTCAGCTAGCGGTAATCGATGCACATCCGCATAGTCCCATCTTTCTTTACAAACAACACTGGTGCACCCCAAGGTGACACACTGGGTCTAACAAACCCCTTTGCTAGCAACTCCTCAAGCTGCTCCTTCAACTCCTTCAACTCTTTTGGAGCCATACGGTATGGTGGAATAGATATAGGCTAGGTACCTGGAGCCAAATTAATACAGAAATCAATACCGCGATCCGGTGGCATGCCAGGAAGATCAGCAGGAAACACATCGGCAAACTCCCGAACTACTGGAACTGAATCAATCGTCGGAGACTCTGCGGTGGTGTCCCGAACATAAGCCAAATAAGCCAAACACCCCTTCTCGACCATATGCCGAGCCTTCAGGAAAGAGATAACCCGACTGGATGAATCAATTGTGGAACCCTTCCACTCCAACCCTGGAACCCTGGTATCGCTAATGTAAGAGTCTTGGCATGGCAATCAAGGACGATATGGTATGGGGATAACCAATCCATGCCCAGAATGACCTCAAAGTCTATCATATCAAGCAATAGGAGATCTGCTCTAGTCTCGAAACCACAGAAGGTGACCACACAGGATCGGTAGATCCGATCCACAACCACAGAATCGCCCACATGAGTGGACACATGAACAGGAGTGCCCACGGGCTCAGGAGCAATAACCAGAAAATGAGAAAACAGAGATGACACATATGAATAGGTGGACCCTGGATCAAATAATACCGAAGCATCTCTACCGCAGACGAAAATAATACCTGTGACAATGGCATCTGAGGCCAATGCATTTGGTCTGGATGGAAGGGCATAGAATCTGGCTGGAGCGTCGGCTGGCTGGCCTCCACCTAATTGAGCAGTGTTGGCTGACCTCTCCCTGTTTGGCCTCCACCTCTAGGACGGCCTCTACCACTCTGTCCCCCGCCTCTAGGCGGCTGCGCAACCGATTCTGGAATCATAGGCTGCTGACCCTCCTGTACTGTCTTGCCCCGAAGCCTGGAGCAGGTCCTCTTCATATGACCTGGGTCTCCACACTCGTAGAAAACTCTTGGCACCATAACCTGCTGTCTGGAAGCCTGGCCTTGATGGCCTAAATACCCACCGGAGGAATTAGAAATGGCTGGAGGACGGTATGAACTCTCTAGCGTAGCACTAGAATAGGAACCAGAAGAACCTTGGGGACCTGAATGTCCACTGGAAGAACCCTGAATAGATGGCGGGCGATAAGAACTCTCTGGTATGGCGTTGAAATAGGGGCGCGCTGGAGCACCCTGAGCAGGTGGTGGCGCTGGATGTTGGGGCCTGCTGGGCTAACACCTCCCAAACTGACCTCTACCCCTAGCCGGGGCACCTCTAAGCTCTTCGGAGAATCGGTCCCTCCTGTCCTACTGTGCCTGCTCTCTACCTCTCAGACGCTAGCCCTTAATCCTCCGAGCAATCTCTACCACTAGCTGATAAGAAGTCCCCATCTCCACCTCTCGGGCCATGTTGGCCCTAATGCCGGAATGCAACGCTGCAACAAACCTCCGCACCCTCTCTGCGTTAGTAGGAAGTATCATCAATGCATGGCGGGATAACTCAAAAAACCTCGCCTCATAATCGATCACGGACATTTGACCCTGCTCAAGCTGCTCGAACTGATACCGCAGCTCTTCCCTCTCAGAGGGTGGAATATACCTGTCCAAAAATAACTGCGTGAACTGACCCCAGGTGATGGGAGGAGAACATGCGGGCCTGCCAAGAACATAGGACTGCCACCATCTACGGGCCCTGCCCTCCAGCTGGAAAGCAGTGAAGTCAACCCCATGCGACTACAGTCTGTCCCTGCACCTATCAATGAAATCCTGAGCATCCTCATGACGCTCACCCCCGAAGATAGGAGGTGAAGTCTAGTCTATCTATCCAACAACTTCTGCGGGTCACCATCCGCAGCTGGTCTGGGCTCGGGCACCATTGCAGCAACTGGCTGAGCCCCATCCGTGGGTAGTGCACTCGGAGTCCGATACACTGCAGCTGCATGACCAGGAGCCTGAGCAGTAGCGGTCTATGCTCCCCCTCCCGCCTGATATGTAGCTAGATCCGCTGGAAATAAATTAGCCTGAGTCATGGTGTCCATGAACCGCAGCATACGGCCCATGACCTCCTGAAAGCCCGGTGTTGTCATAAAGTCTGTCGGGGTAGGCCCTACTGCGGGCACCTCGCCCTGATCCTCTATGATAGGATCTCTTGCAGAATCCGCCGGTGGTGCTACTGGTACAGATCTAGGACGCCCTCGTCCCCTACCTCGGGCCGGTTCCCTCCCCCGGCCTCTAGCAATGGGGGGAGCAGCTCCTTCCGGGTTCGGAACATCCTCCGTGCGCGTCCTCACCATCTGTGAGAGAATAGAAGAGGGAAATTTAGTATACCAACCACTGCACGATTGGAAATGAACAAAGAGTAGTTTTCTAACACCCTATAGCCTCTCAAAAATAAATACAGACGTCTCCGTACCGATCCGCAAGACTCTGTTAGGTTTGACCATGACTTGTGAGACCTACGTGAACCTAGTGCTCTAATACCATGTTGTCACGACCCAATTTCACCTCAGGTCATGATGGCGCCCAACACCGTTGTCAGGCAAGCCAACGCGGAAATATAAGTGAATTCTTGTTTACTTTACAAAAATAGTTACAACAATTTCTTAACTTGAATTTAAATCATGTGATAATTAGCAACGTACAATAATAGTTATACAACCCAAAAGAATAGTCTACTAATGTGTGTGCTAAGACCTGGTGTCACAAGTATGTGGGCAGCTAGTAGAATATACAAAAAAGAATAATACTATCCTACTGTTTGAAATAGAGTAGACAATCAAAAGTAAAGGAAAGACTCTATCGGGCTGCTGAACGGCATAGGAAGGGAGCAGCTCACCGTGGAATCTCGGCCGGATCAAGGGTATGCACCAGTCTGGTAACCAGATGTACCTGCCTCAGATCCTGTACAATTAAGTACAGAAGTGTAGTATGAGTACATAAACAATATGTACCCAGTAAGTATCCTGTCTAATCTCGAAGAAGTAGAGACGAGAGGTCGACTTGACACTTACTAGGGTCAAATAATATGATAAGTGATATACTAAGCATGGATAGCACAAATGATTAACAATTTACAGCATGAGGCAATAAGTCCTTTCCTAGATAATATCACAGTTAGACATTTACATTTCAGGGCATATAACAAAGTTCCGATCACAGCAATATACCAAGCTATAAGCATACGCAAGTAGTGCAGAGGTCGTACGGCCCGATCCAACATAAAAATAAAGTGTGCACTGCCGGAGGGTCGAACGGCACGAACCATAGATGCATCTATTACCCCGCTCGCGAATCATACGTGTGACCCGGTCAAATGTATTTAAACACAACAACAGGCAGACAAGATTATATATCAGGAGAGCAATTACTCACGAAAATATCAACTTCTCTTTAAAAGGGCCAAGAAAATGATGTTCCTCTTATTAGATTCATTTACCACATTCAACATGATTTAAGCAATCCCAAATTAATCAAAAAGTTACGAGAACTTCACATAAAGCATGCTTTTGGGTCCTAAACTACCCGAAATAGTGGGTAGGCACGGACTCTCGTCACCTAGTACATACGTACCCCGCATTTAGTGGCAGATTATTCAATTATTACACCTATGGGGACAATTCCCTCTTACAAGGTTAGATAGGAGACTCACCTCGCTCCAACGCGTACTTCCAATATCAAGAACGTGCTCAAACCCTCAATTTGGAGCCGCACGATGCGAAACTAGTTAAATGAAGTAGGAACTAGTCAATACAAGCTCAAGAGTATGCATTTTAATTACTAAAGTAATTTCCCAACCTTAAATATAAGTTTCCTAAAATTCGACCCCGGGCCCACGTGCCCGGATCCCGAAACTTTTCGAAGGAAGTTGTTCTCTATAACCTAAGGATCAATAATATATGATTACTACTTCATTTCTTAACCAATTCCGTGGTAAAATCTAAGTTTTATCAAAACCCTATGTTTTGCTCTAATCCCTTGATTTTTCCTAATCTTTGTGTGTTAATCTATCCAAAACTCAAGCATTAAACTTAGAAATAAGGGGGATAAACTTACCTCAAGATGCTAGGTGGAAATCTTCTCTCAAGAGCTCCAAAATCGCCCAATAAACGAGTGCAAAATGGGCAAATATGGCTGGACCCTGTATTAAATGAAGCTCACTGCTTCAGCGATTTCTACATCTGCGGTCCTGGGCCGCACCTGCGCCCACCACTTCTGCGGAAAAGAGCCCGCTTCTGCGGAATCTCAACTGGGCCGCTGAGCAGCATCTGCGAGATGCAAGCCGCTTTTGCGGCTCCACTTCTGCGAAAAAACAGCCGCTTCTGCGGCTTTGGGCCTGGCCTGGCTTGGCCGCATCTGCGAGAGGTTGACCGCTTCTGCGGTCTCGCACCTGCGGCTGACCAACCGCAGATACGGTTATGACAGATAGCTGGAGCTTCAGCCCTTCCCAAAATTTCCAACTTCACTCGAGCCTCGCCCGATTGACGCTCGGGGCCCCCGAGCCCCGCCCAAACATACCGACAAGTTTGAAATCATGAAACGGACTCGCTTGAACCCTCGAAACACCCGAAACAACCCTAAATCTAAGAATCACCCCCTAAAACCAATTGAATCAAACTTATGAACTTCAAGTTCTTAAATTCACTTCTAACGTGCCGAAACGTACTTAAACTACTCAAATTGACACCAAATTTTGTGGGTAAGTCTTAAATGTTAAATTGGACCTGTACCGGGCTCCGGAACTAACATACAGGCCCGATACCGATATGATCGAGCATTACTCAGTTTCATTAAATCCTTAGAATTTCTAGTTTAACAATTTCTAACAAAAATTCATTTCTCGGGCTAGGGACCTCGGAATTCGATTCCGGGCATACGCGCAGGTCCCATATTTTCCTACGGACCCTCCGGGACCGTCAAAACACAAGTCCGGGTCCGTTTTCTAGAAATGTTGACCAAAGTCAAACTTAGCCTTTTAAGAAAATCTTAGGGAATCAGTGTGCTTATTATAACTAGAACTCTTCCGAATCCCGAACCAACTTTCCCCGCAGGTCGTAAATTAGTTAAGGCAAGTGCGGAAAGTCTTAGGGGGACGGGATTCTAACAAGAGAAATGACCAGTCGGATCGTTACAGTAAGCTTCCACATTACAATAATATATGTCAAATGGCGCCTATGTGGCATCATGACATGGCGGGTTATCACACAAAGCTATAATCTCTTTTTCCTTTTTCTTCAATGAATTTTAAATTTTCAACATAATAAGTTATAATAACGTCAATTCCTGGGAGATACAATCTCAAAGCCAATGTAGTTAAATCATTCTACGAGAAATTAAGAACCTAGAGATCTCCGTTTTAAAAGGCAGAATTGGGACTCGCCCGGGGCTCGTCCTGGGACGGAGCACTCGTAAAACGCCCATGGGCTTATGCGTGGGGCTTAATTCCGTGAGACTTATGCCTCGTCCATCGGGGCTTACGCCCTGGACACGCCCAACGCCCAATGTACTGGGTTCGCCTAATAGAACTTTATGCAATTGTGTGTAATTAACCTTTTAAATCCTCAAATTTTCTTAATAAATCGTTGATTATTCAAATTACTTTTTTGAGTATTTTATATTATAATTAAAATAAAATTATTGCACGTTATCCCCTAAGATTGTTGTGATAGTAAATTTTAAATAAATCTTTCATTTAAAAGTATTTATTTGTTAACTTTTGTTATGTCTTTATTATAAAATAGTCCATAAAAATTTTATAATTTTTTTCCTAAATATTATTTTTATCACGTTTACGAGATACAATACTTATTAATTTAATAGCTCAGTATTATCTAGTAACTATTTACAAATAATTAGTTATCATGGTATGGTATGGTGAATTATGTGTCACTTTATTAACTTGTTAAAACTTAAAAATAAATTATGCTAGAGAATCATATATAAATTGTGAATTATATTTTTATATAAATTCTCTTTTAAATAGAAAGCATATTAAATAAAATGAGTATTTTATAAAATAAAAAAATCAAATTATAATATTGAAAGTCTCCTTAAGAGATACATACGAGATTTCGCATCGAATACATTACTTTTGATGTTTGAGTTGTAACGACATTGCAGCTAATTTGCATATTATTATATATGTCATACTTTTCGTATTATTCATAGTTGAATTATAATTTATAAATATTTTAAATAGATTATGTGTTTAAATTTTGTAATTTTAATATAATTTTTATAATTATTTTTTATTTTATTGTACTATCTTACAATTATTGAAATTAGTAAAATTTAAAGATCCATAAGACTTACGTCTAGGGGTGTGCATTCGATTTTGACCCTTATCGTTAATTACTTATCGATTATCGATTTGTACATATGCTTATCGTTATCGTTTCAATAAGGTTTCGATTTATCGATTTTTGGGGCTTATCGATTCGGTTATCGATTACACCAATAAGAAAATTTATGGGATTCCACGGAAATAATATCGCTGTAAACACGCCTAACTAATATGGACAAAAAGAAGCTAAAATAAGATGAACACCGTTTATAACATAAAATTTGTGTCAACAAGCACATGCCACGAAACTAAAGTAAGGGGTCCAATGTATGCCACCAACACTCCAACGGTATTAAAAAAATAAAAAAACAAAATACATCATCACGGCTAATTTTGTTTTCCATTAATTTGAACTTCATTCCCTTGAGCTTTAAATATGATCATTCCTTAAATGTGGTAGAGGAAGTAATAGGGTTAGGGACTTATGGTAAAGGAAAGGGTATTATAGAATAAGGGTAAAAAAAAAAAATAGTAGTATATCTTATCGGTTTATCGATAAACCGATAACCGAAGAGGACAAAATCAAAATCGAAATCGAAACCGATAACTCGATAAGGAAAATTTGGAAATCAAAATCGATAAACCGATAACAAATAATCGATTTGATTTATCGATAAACCGATTCGAATGCACACCCCTACTTACGTTCTATGTCTCAGGGTTTACGCCTCAGCCGTAAAGACGCCCCGCGTTCTAAAACGTCGCTGGAGATAGTTTCCGTTGGTTATTTGTTGGATCCGAGCTAATTATCCTGGACAAGTGGTCATCACAATATTACATTATGACTCATACAGGGTTACTATACTGACATTCATCCAAGGTACTAATTTTAAAATTTTATCAACAAAGAATTGTTGATAAAGCTTAACAATGCAAGAAAACAGTAGGGAGTAATACATTTCTCTTGATTTGCTAAAATGAACAAATAAAAAAAATATTTTAAGTATTTATGCAGCAAAGATTTAATGCTAATTGTAGATCAAATTGTCAAAGCATTTATTGTTCAGCTACCTCAAATCTAATGCAGAAGGCGGGATTTGAAAAGACAAAAAGAAAGAAAGAAAGAAACGAAGAGGATTCCGAAAGTATGGCTTCAGAAGGCAAAGATGACGGCCTTAACAGTAGCAGTAGTTTGAGAAATACTCCATCACCGAAGAAACAAAATGTGACAGTCACCGGAGTTGAAGAAACCCTAGACGACCGTATCAGTGAGTTGCCGGACACCCCTCCTAGTTCAAATTCTCTCTCTCCTGCCGACTGAGGATGCAGTCGCAACATGTATTCTCTCGAAAAGGTAGCAGTATCTCTGGACTTCAGTTTATAACTTCATTCTCACTCGTAAAAATAACTTTGTGCCCTTTGTTGATTATGTGTTAGCTCATTCCGTTTCTACCAAAATTCAAAATTTCGAACTCGATTGCACTTACCTCTTTCCACCATACGAGTCGCATATCTGGCGGTGGCTTAATTTTGCTGTTGAAAAAAAAGTGGAAAATGTTGTACTCTGGGACGATATATTTACTCATTATCTCACTTTCCCTGAATCTTTCTGCACCTGTTCGTCGTTGATAACTTTGGAGATTAGATCTCGTGTATTTAGTTTTAACATGGTCATATCGTGGAAGTCTCTAAAGAGCATAAAGCTGGAGAAATTTTTTGATAAGCGATAATGGAATTGTGAATTTACTGTCAGTCTGTCCTGCATTGGAAACCATGGAACTTTGTCTTATGCACCAATTTGTTCACCTGGATATTAGTTCTTTGAAATTGAAGAGACTGTATTTGAAACATCATCTGCTGGATGACGGCACAGATATTCCCTTGGAAATTTTTGCCCCGTGTCTTCAGTATTTTGAGATTTCAGGAAATCTTGAAAATGTCGATTGTAGGCTTGTAGACGTGTCCTCCTTGGTTAATGCTAAGCTTACTTATCGAAGTTTTTGCTTCAATGCCCCCTGTACTGATCTTTCTGATGATGATGATCTTTCTGATGGTGATGTTGACGAAGACCGTTGTCATGGTTATCATCGATGCCTTAGGACCCTCGTCCCATATAATCTTCAAAAGTTGAGTTGTGCAGCTGAGCTAACAATCGGAACATGGTTCACAGAGGTTTGTATTTAACTCAAAAGTCCTTATTTTCTCTGATTGTTTTTTAGCCGTCAGTTGGAAGAAACATTATACGATTGAGAACCTTTGTACAAATGTCACAAACATAACTGGCTTAATTAGAGAAACTTGTGGCTTTTCTGCCTTTTTGCAATCCTTTTGTCAACTTTTCGAAGTCACGATTTCTTTTATCATATCGGCAAAAATATATCTAAAAACCAGACGTTTATACAGAGATGTTGCTTAAAGTGTTTGGATAGTTTAATTTGTTACAGCTCGATCTCTCTGTTGTGGAGTACTTTCTTTTGTTGTTATTGCTTTCTCCATCTTTTACTAGTTTCATTTTGGGATGTAAATCCTTTAACCCGCTAAATTTAACCCGCCCTGCCCTGCCCTGCCTTGCATTTCGTGTTTAGCATTTTCCAAAATTTTGCTTTGTCCTGCCACACCTTGCCCCATGTATGTTTTCTTTCATTTTTTATCTTTATTTTCACTTTGCTGTATTCTCTTTATATTTTTTTCCTTGGTAGTTTCCTTATTTGTTGTCTATTTGACCAAAAGTTGCTTTTTCTAGTTAGAGTTACGAACCTTTGTAAATCACTTTTGCTTTCTTCTTGTGACTTGTGACAGTGATAAATCTTAACAGACTAGATTATATTACTGAGGAACTTAATGCTCTAGAAGATTTTTGGGAAGAACAAACAAAACTTCTGGTCCGGACACTAGAGACTAGTCTGAAAAAGACAATATTTAATAATTCCAGATGTAAAATATCTTTATGAATCATCAAACTTCTGAAGCTCTGTATATTCAATTTTAATCGCTCAGAGAATCACAACTGGGTATGCCATATTTAGTTAATGACAAAGTCTGCTTAGCTGCGATAATCTCATGTTGCAGGTACTGTGCATGTTGCAGCTTGAAGAGGTGCCGATTCCAGAACTAAAATGTAAATATCTGACATTAGAGTTGCATATAAAAAAGTTCAATTTGTACGGAGCAGCTGGTATTTTGCAAGCCTCGCCTTATGTGGAGACACTCAACATAGACATCGCTACGGTTGTAACTTCTTGGAACTCTCTCTCTATTCACATCTATTCATTTTATGAGGTTTTAACAACCCCCCAACCCCAGCCTCTCTCTCCCAGGAAGTTGTTTCTGAATGAGAACTAAAATGTATCCTTAATTATCAGGAAGAAGTTTTGCTTATGTCACTATAAAGCTGCATGTTATTATGATTGGCCTTGTATTTTGTGGCGAGCTCTGCAACAAAAAGGATTATTTTCCTATCACTCTTTGCTTGAGTTACCTACCCCTTGAATCTTAATCTTAGGAACAACCGCCATAATCTACTGTGAAATCATTTTTTGTCACTTTTCTGCAATTTCCATTAGGCTAATTGACCTTCATTTGGTCCTGGTTTTATTCTACGTCTCCAGGTTGATACTCAACGGTGCCCTTTCGAATTAAAATATTTGACCGAAGGAGATAATATTGATTTGCAGAGTTGGTTTTCAAGACTTGAGTTTCCCAACCTCAAGAATGTTAAGCTTGTCAATAAGATTGACAACTCCGTCAGGGCATGTTTGAAGGATCATTCTGAACAGTGCTATGTCAAGCTTTTCAAACTCTCAGAATTTCTGTTACAGAATGCAACTGTTTTGGAGAAGTTCATTATCATATCAAAGACAAGAGAGTGCGGGAACTGTTTTACGAACTGTGTGCACCCATATTTTCTCCAGTTGGCTGAGAAATTGTTAGGTTCCCCAAGATCCTCCACGATCTGTAGTTATCTTCCAGGAGTGAGCTTTCTGTGACCAGACGGAAGTTCTCTGTCCCAGGATACTAGAAACTTAATCTATGTTACTAATTGCTAATCTTTTGGACTTACCTTGTGGCATAACATATGTTATGGTATTTTGGTTTCTCATGGAGCATTTGTATGTTGCATTTTTAGATGTTGTACATGCGTATTGAGAGTTTCTTACGACTTGTTTTCCTGGACCTGTTAAGAAAAGCAGTTCTAAATGGCACATTACTCATGATAATTAGCCTCATTAAATGTTGTGTTTTGCTAACTTGCATTGGCAATAGCATCAAGGTCTTTGATTATGAATTAGTTCCATTTGTGGTTTTTTTTTCTTGGAAGAAAGTCACCATTGTTTGCCTACCTCAAATAATCTTTAGCAGTTGGATTTGAGGCTTACAATGCTGTTGAATCTTTTTATTGAAATCTCCATTTCTCATTTTGATTTTAGTTGGCTGCGACAGCTTATACAGGGTTGTGAAAAATTGTGGAAAAATTACTCTCTTGAGAAATGGTTTGGTTTCTGTTTTCCCTTTGTTTTAATAGAACTGCCAGTTCTAAGTTTGGTTGACCAGGATATTTAGTGAGCTTTGCAAAAGTGCCCGGTGGTATTGAAATCAAAGTATATTTCTATGCGATGGGTTTAGTATGTACTGCAACATTATTTTCAAGTTATCTGGTCAACAAGATATGTCCATCAATTGATTCTTTGTCTTAATTTCTTTGACGGAATTAATAAAGGATTGATCCATTCCAATGAGCAATTATCCAAGGACAGTCACATTCTCCAAGTAATCTGAATATTTAGTTGGAGGCTAAAGGGAATTTAACGATAAATTGAAGCAAATAAAAAATTAAGAGATGGCACGAATTATATATGATGGTTGTATAATACTGGACAGTGTGCTTGGTTTATTATTTCATGTTGATATAAATATTTACTTGCATGTGTTTGCATAAACTAAATGAATACAAAACATTTTTTTTTCTTGGTTATCCAACCAGATGTTCCGTATCCGCATTGGAACTCGACTATATCTGGATTTGCGCCGGGTAGGGCCCCATCTAGGGGGAAGCGTTCCCAACCAAGGATTTTTCTATATTCAGGGCTCGAACTCGAGACCTCTAGTTAAGGGAGGAGTAGTCCCATCCGCTGCACCACATCCTTTGGTGGTTAACATATTTCTTTAAATACACTGTTATCACTAAATTACTATAATAATTAATTCATATACATTCTTATCTCAATTTATAATTGATTAGTAATAAATTAATATGATTTGATATAAATATTAAGAAGTAAACTATTAGGGTTGTAATAGCGTTCGATGCTGAAGGAGGACGAATACGTGGATTCATAGAGAGAACAAAACCCAAGCAAATGCTCCCTTAGAAGAAGATTACGTCCCAGTTATTAGGATATGTTTGGATATAGATTCTTAAATAGTTTTTGAAAAAGTTAATATAGGTGAAGTTTGATTTGAATTCGAAAATGTATTTGTACATAAATTTTGGGACAAGTTTTAACATGTTAATTTCTTTTTGTTTTTTCAGACAAAAAATAAATTGTCACGATTAGCCAAAAAGTGGTCCTAAACTATATTATGAATTTGAAGTTTTGATTTTTAAAATATTCCAAAAAGTATATTATATTAATAAACAAACACATATTTGAATTATCTTTTTTTTTAAAGAATTTTTTTTTAAAACTTATGGCCAAACTCATAAACCAGTACAGCTTATTTAATTGAAAGGTCAAATGCTTTAAGCTGGATAGCTTAGGGACTAACATTAGAACAAAACAATAAACGAGGGACCAGAACCGCTACTTTTCGAACCTTTTTGTTTCTTTTCCGGCGTCAAGTCTAGTGCCCAAGCTGGAATTTGGAAAGAAAAACAAATTAAATTAAACCAAAATACATTTGGACCCAAAATCATGGCTTCTTCCGGCGACTGCACCAAAAATGACGGCTCTAGAAGGAGCAGTAGTAATTTGATAAACCCTCCATCTTCGAAGAAACGAAAAGTGAGAATCAATGGAGCTGAAGAAACCCTAGACCTACTCAGTGAGTTGCCGGAGTCGCTCCTAATTCAAATTCTCTCTCTTCTGCCGACAAAAGATGCATTCACAACATGCATTCTCTCCAAAAGGTGGCAGTATCTCTGGACTTCAGTTTATAACTTTAAATTCACTCGTAGAAGTTTCCGGAAACCAAAACACTTCATATCCTTTGTTGACTATGTACTAGCTCATTCCGTTTGTTCCAAAATTAAAAGATTTGAAATTGACTGTACTTACCTGTTTCGTTACAATTACAATTCACATATCTGTCGATGGCTTAGTTTTGCTGTTGAAAGAAAACTGGAAAATGTTGTAGTCCGGTCAAATTCTGAAACTAGCGCTTTCAAATTGCCTGAATCTTTCTGCACCTGCTCATCGTTGATAACTTTAGATTTGACGTCTTGTTGCTTTGATGCTGACGTGGTCATAGCGTGGAAGTCTGTAAAGAGCATAAGGTTTGACGCTTTTGTGTTATTCGATAAAGATATACTGAACGTACTCTCGGGGTGTCCTGCATTAGAAACTTTGGAATTGGATATTGTGGAGGGTCTTCGACGCCTGGAAATTAGGTCTTCAAAATTAAAGAGACTGAAGCTGCAAGATTATTGGTTGTCTAATGATGGAGGTGATCATACCTTGGAAATTTTTGCCCCGTATCTTCAACATTTGGAAATTTCAGGAGATCTTGATGATCTCAAGTGTAGACTTATAGATGTGTCTTCCGTGGTTAATGCTAAGCTTACGTTTAACATTAGGTGTATCAAAGACATTCGGGATGATCATGGTGAAGAATTTGATGATGCGGAAGACAGTTGTCGTGAGTATCATCAAGTTTTTAGGACCCTCGTCCAATATTATCTTCAGAAGTTCAGTTGTGCAACTGAGCTAACAATAGGAACATGGTTCACAAAGGTTTGTTTTTAACTTAAAGGTCCTTGATGTAGCTTGAAGTGTATAGATGATTAGATTTGTCACAGCTCTCTGCTGTGGAGTAACATCTTTTTTTTGTTATTATTGATTTCTCCTTTATTTACTAGTTTCATTGGGATTATTGCACCAGGTCCTGTGCATGTTGCAGTACGAAGGAGTGCAGATTCCTGAATTGAAATGCAAATATCTAACACTAGAGTTGCATATGGATAAGTTTAATTTGTATGGAGTAGCTGGCCTTTTGCGAGCATTACCTCATGTGGAGACACTCGTCATAGACATAGAATCTATGCGTGTAAGTTGTTACTTCCTGGAACTCTCTCTCTTCTTTCTACAGCTGTTCATTTTATGAAGTTTTACCAATCCACACCCCCTTCTGGGAAGTTATGGAAGACTGCATAAATATCTTTGAATTTCAGTACTAGGCTTTGCTTATATCACCGTAAAGCTTCACATTAACCTGGTTGGTGATGTTGCTTTCTTTGTGGCAAATGAACTCTGAAATGAAAAAGGATTTTGTGCCATCACTCTTTGCTTGGTTTACCTACGCCGTGAATCTTTAAGATAGGAACAGCCATCATAATCAATTAATCATTTTACAAGTACCATTAAGATTTGTCGGTTCTGAAACTTTTCTGTACCAGACACTTCTACTGTGAAATCATTTTTTGTCATGTTTGTGCAATTTCTATTAGGCTGACCTTCATTTAGTCCTGATTATATTCTCTGTCTCCAGTTTGATTATTCCCGATGCCACTTTGAGTCGAGAGATCTGGCCAAAGGAAATAAAATTGATTTGCAGAGTTTGAGTTCAAGCTTTGTGTTGCCTAACCTCAAGAATGTTATGATTGTTAACCCCAGCGGGGTCTGTTTGAAGGATCAGTTCAAATCACGCTATGTCAAAAAGCTTTCAAAACTTTCAGAATTTCTGTTGACGAATGCATCGGTTTTGGAGAAGTTCGTTATTATATCAAAGAAAAGAAGGTGCCAGACATGTTCGATGAACTGTGTATCCCAATATTTGTTTGGATTCGCTGAGAAATTGTTAGGTTGTCCAAAATCCTCCACCAATTCCGTGATTATCTTCCAGGAGTGAGCTTTCCATGACTTGATTGGAAGTAGTTTCCTGTCTCAGGATATGAGAAATGTCGCCTTACATTGAGTTTTTGATAAGCTGCTCATGCAATCATGATTCTTTGACTTATCTATGTAAGTTTGTAACTAATTACTTTTTACTATTGCAATCACCCTTGTGGCATACCAAATGTTATGGTTTCTTGATTTATGATAAATCATTTCTTTGTCGCATAGATTTTGCACATGTGCATTGGGATTTTCTTGCAAGTCTTGTCTTCCTGGATCTATTAAGATGAGCAGATTTACAAGTCACTTTTTATGATAATTAGCCACGTGAAATGTGTTTTGCTAGCTTGCTTTGTCAATAGCATCAAGGTCTAATGATTGTGAATTGGTTCCCTTTTTGGCTTTCTTTTCTTGGAAGAAAGAGGTCGACATTGTTTACCTTAAATAATTTTTAGCACTAGTGTTTGATGCTTAGTTGTTGAATCTTTGTGCTTAAAACTAAGGTCGTATGATTAGATCTATCTGTATGATTCGATGAATAACATTTTTCAGGCAGATTTCAGCTGGCTGGGATAGCTTACAAGGGGTTAGTGAAATGTTTGTGATAAAAAGTTTATTTTCTGTTTTTCCTTTGTCAACAGGTGTTGCCCTCGCTGCTCTGCCTCTTCCACGACCACGTCCACAGCCTCTGGTGGCCTCAGCTGGTGGCACTGGTGGTCGTCCACCTCGTTCGGTAGCTCGTGTCTTCACCATCTGTCGGAGAATAGAATAACAGAAGCTTAGTACTCGGACCAACAAGTTCGCACGATAAAAATTTCAAGAATATGAAGTTTTTTCCTAAAGGTTCTGCAGTCTCGCGAGGATAAATACAGACGTCTCCGTGCCGATCCGCGAGACTCTACTAAACCTGCTCATGACTCGCGAGACCTAAGTAACCTACGCTCTGATACCAACTTGTCACGACCCTAACCCCGAACCCGGTCGTGATGGCGCCTCTCGTGAAGACAAGGCCAGCCAATAAATAATTTTCTCAGTTTTAAACAATTAAATAGCATAATAATGATCTAAGCATAATTAAATAACACGAAATAGCGGAAAAACCTGCCCAACACAGCCCAAATCGGGGTGTCACAAGTCATGAACAACTACGAATCCTGATACAAGTCTACTAAGCACAATATCTGATATAACTGTTTGAAGAAACAAAGAAATAATAAGATAAGGGAGGCACGAGGGCTGCGGACGCAAACAACTTCCTCGTAGTCTCTGAAACACCGCTTGAACTGGAGGAATCAACACTCCAGAGCGGGACCAACAACGCCTAAATTTGCACACACGGTGCAGGGAGTAATGTGAGTACTCCGACCCAGTGAGTAACAAGTATAAATAATGACTGAAGATAAGAAATCACATAAGGCACAAAGTATTCTATAATGAAGCAGTAAAACATCGTTTGAAAACATTAAAACAGTAAAAAAATCCAGCAAAAACTCCTTTCAACAGGTAAAAACAGGTAAATAATGTAAGGTAACAGACAGAAGTTTGCCCCTCGGGCTCAGTATCCACAAATCCGCCCCTCGGGCCATAGCTCAGTACAGTGCCAGCCCCTCGGACTCAATCTCATATCACAAATGGGTGCCCGCGCTCACTGGGGGTGTACAGACTCCTAAAGGGGCCCCTTACGGCCCAAGCGCAATCACAAGCGATCTCGTGGCATCAAATCTAGGCCCTCGACCTCATATCAATCAAGCCACCTCGTGGCGCACATATCTCAGGCTTTCGGCCTCCAATCAGTACTAGTTTCTCCTCACAATCTAGGCCCTCAGCCTTACTCAGTCAAAAATTATCACAAGTCCCTCGGGCAATAGTAAAACAATGTTTCTCGGCCCAAACATCATTTAAAAATATCATTTAAGCCTCAAAACATGAGTAAAAATGGCTGAGTAGTAAAACAGTGGAAATTAGCATGACCGAGTCCAAATAGTAAGTTAAAATAGTGAGGAATATCAAATAAAAGCCCCGAAGGGTCCAAATAGTTGGCATTCAGCCCAAATATGGCATTCAGCCCAATAAACAGTGATAACAAATGGTTTTCAGTCAAATACGCGGTAAAATCATCAATCGGGACGGACCAAGTCCAAATCCCTATTAGTCACGACCCTACGCTCGTCATCGAGCGTGTGCCACACCTCAATATAGTACTACGATGTACAATCCGGGGCTTCAAACCCTCAGAACATCATTTACAAGCATTACTCACCTCGAACCGGCTAAATCCCTAGCTCGCGACGCCTTTGCCCTTCTAATTGGCCTCTACGCGCGTCGAATCTATCCAAAATCATAACGAATACGTCACAATATGCTAAGGGAACAAAACCCAAGCGAAGACAATCGAAAAATGCCAAAAATCTCGAAATTAGCAAAACCCGAGCCTCGGGCACACATCTCGAAACTCAGAAATTTTTACACCAATAGGTTACTTATCTCCCCACGAGTTCATACATACCAAAAATATCAAAATCCGTCCACAATTGACCCTTCAAATCCCAAATCAGAAGTCCAAAGTCCAAGCCCTAGTTCTTCCATTTTTAGCTTAAGTTTCCATGAATTTCTAGGTGGATTTCACAATAGAATCGAGTTTTTAGGTCCGAGATTCTTACCTCCAAACGTTTCTCCTTGAATCCCTCTTTAATCTCCTTCAAAAAGCTCCCAAAATGACCAACTATGGAGGAAATGAGCCTCAAAATCGCGGATGAAACGACTTAAAAACAATTTGCCCAGGTCTGACTGCCCTTCTTCGCGAACGCGGTCAAACCCTCGCATTCGCGAAGTACAAACTTACGTTGACCACTATTTCCTCTACGCGAACACGACACGACCAACACGAACGCGATGCCTTGCTCAGACCACTCTTCGCGAACGCGCTCACCCTTCCGCGAACGCGATGAACACTTGACCTTAAACCGCAGCTGACCCAATTCCTCTACGCGAACGCGAGGTCCATCTCGCGAACGCGATGACCAACTACCCAACCCCTCCGCGAACGCGAAGCCCCTCTCGCGAATGCGAAGGCTTAAATTCAGGCATTCCTCAAATCCTTCTACGCGAACGCGAAGGTATAAATTTCTGCAACAGCTGAGCAGATTTTTCTACAATTCTCTGAACTTCAAAATGACCCGTTCAACCTTCCGAAACTCACCCGAGGCCCCCGGGACCTCAACCAAGGACACAAACATATCCCAATACCTTATTCGAACTAGTTCCAATCATCAAAACACTTCAAACAACATCAAATCACCCAAAATTCATCGGATTCAAGCCTAAGTTTTCTAAAATCTTACGAAATACGCTTTCGATCAAAAACCCAACCAAACCACGTCCGAATGACCTGAAATTTTACACACACATCCCAAATGACACAACGAAGCTACTGCAACTCTCGGAATTCCATTCCGACCCCCGGATCAAAATCTCACCTACCAACCGGAAATCGCCAAAATATCAACTTCGCCAATTCAAGCCTAATTCTACTCAGGACCTCCAAAACCCATTCTGATCACACTCCTAAGTCACAAATCACCTCCTGAAGCTACCCGAACCATCGGAACTCACATCCGAGCCCTCTAACACATAAGTCAACATCCGGTTGACTTTTCCGACTTAAGTTTTCTTAAAAGAGACTAAGTGTCTCAAACTCACCAAAACAAATCCGGATTCAATCCGACCAACCCGATACCTCAAAACACAGATGAACAAAGCAAATAGGAGAAGAAATGGGAAAACGAAGCGGTAACTCATTAGACGACCGGCCGAGTCGTCACATCCTCCCCAACTTAAATAAACGTTCGTCCTCGAACGAGTCAAGAAACATACCTGAAGCCTCAAACAGGTGAGGATATCTGCTCCACATCTTCTGCTCGGTCTCCCAGGTGGCCTCCTCCACGGGCCGACCTCTCCACTGCACATTTACTGAAGCTTTATCCTTTGATCTCAATTTCCGAACCTGGCGCTCCAAAATAGCTGCTGGCTCCACATCGTAAGTCAAATCACCCTCCAACTGAACCGTGCTGAAATCCAGGACATGGGACGGATCTCCAATATACTTCCGGAGCATAGAAACATGGAAAACTGGATGCACACTCGACAAGCTGGGTGGCAAAGCAAGCTCATAAGCCACCTCCCCAATCCTCCGAAGTACCTCAAAAGGCCCAATGAACCGCGGACTCAACTTCCCTTTCTTTCTGAATCTCATAACACCCTTCGTGGGCGAAACCTTCAACGGGACCTTCTCACCAACCATGTAAGACACTTCTCGAACCTTCTTGTCAGCATAACTCTTTTGCCTCGACTGCGCCGTATGAAGTCTCTCCTAAATTACCTTCACTTTATCTAAGGCATCCTGAACCAAATCTGTCCCCAAAAGCCTAGCCTCGTCGGGCTCGAACTAACCAACTGGAGATCTACACCGCCTCCCGTACAAAGCCTCATATGGAGCCATCTGGATACTTGATTGGTAGCTGTTGTTATAAGCAAACTCTGCAAGTGGTAGAAACTGATTCCATGACCTTCCGAAATCAATAACACAAGCGCGTAGCATATCCTCCAATATCTGAATGGTGCGCTCGGACTGCCCGTCCGTCTGAGGGTGAAAAGCCGTGCTTAACTATACCTGAGTACCCAACTCTCGCTGAATAGACTTCCAAAACTGGGAAGTAAACTGAGTGCCCCGATTTGAAATGATGAAAACTGGGACACCATGCAACCGAACAATCTCCCGAATATATATCTCTGCCATCCGCTCTGAAGAATAAGTAGTACAAGTAGGAATGAAGTGCGCGGACTTGGTCAGCCTATCCACAATCACCCATATAGCATCGAACTTCTTCAAGGTACGAGGGAGTCCAACTACAAAATCCATAGTGATCCGCTCCCACTTCCACTCAGGAATATCCATCCTCTGAAGCAAGCCACCCGGTCTCTGATGCTCATATTTCACCGGCTGACAATTGAGGCACCGAGCTACAAAACTCACAATATCTTTCTTCATTCTCCGCCACCAGTAATGCTGTCTAAGATCCTGATGCATCTTCGCTGCTCCTGGATGAATATAATACTGCGAGCTATGGGCCTCCTCCAGGATCAACTCCCGAAGCCCATCTACATTGGGCAGACAAATCCGGCCCTGCATCCTCAATACTCCATCATCTCCAATAGACACATCCCTCGCATCATCATGCTGAACCCTGTCCCTAAGGACGAGGAAATGTGGATCATCATACTGGCGCTCTCTGATGCGCTCATATAGGGAAGACCGAGAAACCATACAAGCCAATACCAGACTGGGCTCCGAAATATCCAACCTCACGAACCGATTGGCCAAAGCCTGAACATCAACCGCAAGAGGTCTCTCCCCAACTGGAATATATACCAAACTCCCCATACTCATTGCCTTCCGGCTCAAAGCATCGGCCACCACATTGGTCTTCCCCGGATGATACAATATAGTGATGTCATAATCCTTAAGCAACTCCAACCATCTCCGCTGCCTCAAATTAAGATCCTTTTGCTTGAACAAATGCTGAAGACTGCGATGATCCGTGAATACCTAACAAGATACATCATACAAATAATGCCTCCAAATCTTCAACGCGTGAACTATGGCAGTCAACTCCAAATCATGAACGTGGTAGTTCTTCTCATGGGGCTTCAACTGACGAGAAGCATAAGCAATAACTCTACCCTCCTGCATCAACATACAACCAATCCCTACTCTCGAGGCATCACAATACACGGTATATGAACCTGAAGCTGATGGCAAAACCAATATTGGAGATGTGGTCAAAGCTGTCTTGAGCTTCTGAAAGCTCTCCTCACACTCGTCCGACCATACAAATGAAACACCCTTCTGAGTTAACTTGGTCAAGGGTGATGCGATAGATGAGAATCCCTGAACAAACCGGCGATAATAGCCTGCCAAACCAAGAAAATTACGAATCTCTGTGGCTGAGGACGGTCTGGGCCAACTCTGCACCGCCTCTATCTTCTTTGGATCAACCTGAATGCCCTCATTGGACACCACGTGCTCCAAGAATGCCACTGAACTGAGCCAAAACTCACATTTGGAGAATTTCGCATAAAGCTTCTCCTCTCTCAATCTCTGCAATACGACCCTCAAATGCTCCGCGTGCTCATCCTGACTACGCGAATACACCAAGATATCGTCAATAAAAACTATGACAAATGAGTCAAGATAAGGCCGGAACACGCTGTTCATCAGATGCATGAACGCTGCTGGGGCATTGGTCATCCCAAAAGACATAACCAGGAACTCATAGTGACCATATCTGGTCCTGAAGGGCATCTTAAGAATATCCGAATCCCTGATCTTCAACTGGTGATAACCCGAACAGAGATCAATCTTGGAGAATACCCTCGCTCCCTGAAGCTGGTCGAATAAATCATCAATGCGAGGCAAAGGATACTTGTTCTTAACTGTTACTTTATTCAATTGCCTATAATCAATGCACATTCTCATAGTGTCATCCTTCTTCTTCACAAACAGAACCGGCGCACCCCAAGGTGACACACTAGGCCGAATAACCCCTTATCTAGGAGTTCCTGAAGCTGCTCCTTTAACTCGTTTAACTCCGTTGGTGCCATACGATACGGCAAAATAGAAATGGGCGGAGTGCCCGGCACCAGGTCAATACCAAAATCAATATCCCTGTCCGGTGGCATGCCCGACAGGTCTGCAGAAAATACATCAGGGAAGTCCCTCACAACTGGGACAGAATCAATACTGGGAGTCTCAGATCCAACATCCCTCACAAAGGCAAGATATGAAAGACAACTCTTCCCAATCATACGCTGGGCTTTCAAGAAAGAGATCACTCTACTAGGAACATAATCAGTCACACCTCCCCACTCAATTCGTGGCACACCCGGAATAGCCAACGTGATTGTCTTGGCATGACAATCTAGAATAGCGCGACACGGAAATAGCCAATCCATGCCCAGAATGACATCGAAATCCACCATACTCAATAATAAAAGATCAACTCGGGTCTCCAGACCCCCAATAGTCACCACACACGACCGGTACACACGGTCTACAATAACAGTCTCCCCCACCGAGGTAGATACATGAACAGATAAAGCAAGAGACTCACGAGGAGTACCCAAATAGTGAGCTAGGACTGCTTATCGGGCGGATTTGGCGGTTATTTACTCTTAATGGTTTGGCTTAACGGTTATCGACTTTTAAATGTATTAATCCGCTAGCCACCCGATAAGATATCGGGCGGATTGGTATCAGTTTACCTCTTATTGGGCGATTGTAGGGCGGTTTATCGGCCTAATTCAACCTATATTGCGTGCATTAATTGTTTGCTAACAGCCTAGAATACAAATTCAGAAATCGAAATTACACATTGAGTCTACGTACGGAAATCAAAACTACTGCCTACATAACAATGACTGAAAAAGCAGAACACATTTGTAAATCACTAAATTGTACACTACATGGCTACAGTACATCCCAAACCCAAACAGAGTATTAAAATGAACATTGTCCATTTTAAAATTGTGCACATTTGTTTTCTGCAACTGTTCCTGCGCCACATTGTCCAGTTCCATCTCTACTTCTTCTCATATTTTAAATACATGAAAAATACAAGAAAATCATCAGGATTAAAAACCTATATTAACACAAATATAATTTCTGAAAATATTAAATCAGCTTAGCAAACTTGGGGAGAGACTTATGTTTTCTCAATTTGTCAGGGTATATGCCATCAAGATTGTATGATTTGGACACATCAAGCTATGAAAATTCACGTGAACTTAAAGCCTTAATCAAAGCCTTTCACGATAAAGGAGGCTAATAATTTTTGGTATAAAACATTAAGGCTGCAAAATGTAATGAGAAATTGATAACTTAAAATGACATAATTCACAACGTTTAAAAAGAATAAGACATATACTTTGTTGTTGCAATTTCGAGCGATGAATCAAAGCAAAAACACATATAACTAAAGCTAATAGGTCAATTTTTACTATGCTGTACTTAAGAAATTAGCAGAGAACTTTAGCATCTTTCGGGAAAACTCACAGTTAGAGATTATATCACTTGTTTATGTTTTTGCTTATGTCCCTAAACATGAGAAGTTTAAAATTTTACCAGAATCCTTTTGGTAGAAGATATAAAGCAAGAATAAGCTTTGTGAAGCATTTTCATGAGTAAAAGAATAGGCTCAATAGTAGTAATTACCAAGTAATTATATGCTTATGACCCCAATGCTTGACAAGAGTTGAATTGGTTTTTTCTATCTTGTGTATGCTTATGACCCCAATGCTTGACAAGACTTGAAAATCTGATCTTGTGCCCACTCAACAGCAGATGAGCCTGAAAAATTCATCGTGTTACAAAAATATACCTTCACTTAACTAATTAACCAAAATTGAATTAAATCAGGCAAGATTATCTCAAGGGAAAACTTTATATTGGTAAGAGAAATACAGACTCATCTCTACTAAGAAAGGTAAAAGCAAAAAACTCATATGTTGACCTATATGTGATAGCCAAATAATGTATGTGAATTAGAGAAGTCACCAAGTTTCTTTCTAAACACATCACCAAACAAAAAACTCTATAATAAATGTCACTAAATACAATCTAAGAGTTGAATGGCCATTCCAATCTAAGAGTTGAATCCTGCTCAACCCATCCGAGATGAAAGTTCCAGCAGAAAGAGTAGTATGACCAATATAGCTCTCATTCACCATATCCAAAATATCAACATGTATATCAAGATTATTCACATCGAGCAAAAATGTATGAATTGCAAGGTAAAAAACACAGAAACCTGCTGGTGTTGGACTGTTGGAAGTCGACGAGAGGGGCGTTAGGTTACTGCTGGTGCTGGACTGCTGGAAGTCGACAAGACTGGAGAGGGGCGATAGGTTTAGGCATTAGGATTTTTGTCTTACGCGTTAGAGAGTAGAGACAGAGTACTGGAACTTTGTAGAAGGGTTTTTTATATTTTATATATGTATGGATAAAAAAATATATATATATATATATATATATATATATATATATATATTCTTAACGGGTTAACGGATTAGCCGTTAAGAAAATTGACTAATCCGCCCCCAAACCGATAAGCCGTTAATAAAAAAATTTCAATCCGTTCCCTGTCTGTTAAACCGTTAAGCCGATACCAATAAGCCATTAAGCTTCGGTTTCGGATCGATTTTCGATTGCGGATCGGTTTTGAACACCCCTATAGTGAGCAAAGTATGATGACACATAAGAATAGGTAGAACCGGGATCAAATAGTATAGAGGCATCTCAGTGGCAGACTGAAATAATACCTGTAATGACAGCATCAGAAGCAATGGCATCTGGTCTGCCTGGAAGAGTATAGAAAAGGGCCTGACCGCCCCCTGATCGACCTCCCCCTCTGGGGCGACCCCTGGCTGACTAATCCCCACCCCTAGCTGGCTGGGCGGGTGGTGGTGGAGCAACTGGCGCTGAAGCTGATGACTGACCCCTCTGCTGGAATGAACTAGCAACACGGTGGGGACACTGCCTCCACATGTGGCCCATCTCGCCACACTCGTAACAAATCCTAGGTGCTGGGGAAGGGGACTGATGGGAACCCCTCGCACCGGAGTGACCAGCAGATGCACTCGGCATAGAAGAGCCCTGAACAGATGGAGCACGGGATGAGCTCTGAGATGGGAGGGCACTAAGTGAAGAGTGGCCCTGGTGTGAACTGTGGGGACCATGACCCGATGATGCTCCTCGATAACCTGAGCGATCAGACTGACCCTGACGGAACTGTCGGCCTCTGCCGTAATGGAACTGGCCCCTCGAAGGACCACCACTGTAGCTACCAGATCCTCAAGGACTCTTGGCCTCCCTCTCCTCTTGCTCCTGGCGACGGACAGACTCAATCTCCCTGGCAATATCCACAACCTCCTCGAATGTAGCACCAGTCACCCTCTCCCTGGTCATAAGGATACGGAGCTGATAAGTAAGACCATCGACAAACCTCCTGATCCTCTCTCGATCTGTCGGGACCAACCAGATGGAATGACGAGCCAGCTCAGAGAATCTCAACTCATACTGTGACACGGTCATGTCTCCCTAACGCAACCACTCAAACTGTCTACACAGCTCCTCCCTACGAGAATGCGGTACATACTTCTCCAGAAACAGAACGGAGAACTGCTGCCAGGATAAGGGTGATGCACCAGCAGGCCTACGCCTCTTAATATCCTCCTATCAGGTGAATGCAGGTCCTGAAAACTGATATGTAGTGAAAGCGACCCCACTGGTCTCCAAGATACCGGTTGTACGAAGCATCCTCTGACACTTGTCTAGAAAGCCCTGGGCATCCTCGCCCTCAGCTCCGCTGAAGATCGGAGGCTGAAGTCTCCCAAGTCTCTCCAACCTACGCTGCTCATCCTCTGGCATGACAGGAACTACATAGTCCTGAACAGGTGCGACCGGCTGGGCTGGATGTGCCCCCGGCGTCTGAAGCCCCTGCACGACCTGCTCAGGCGTGCGGGCGGCGGGAGTCTGACTGCCTCTCCCGGCCTGTGAAGTAGCTGCGGCTGTAGTGGCTGAAACCGCCTGAGCTAGGCCAGTGCAAACTGATAATATCTGAGCCAAGGCCTCCTGAAGACCCGGAATCACAATAGGCACAGCTGGTGCCTGAGCTGGTGCTGCTGGAGGGTCCACAGCTGGAACCTGGTCCTGAACTGGGGCGGCTGGTGGATCAACGGGTGTTGCCCTCGCTGCTCTGCCTCTGCCACGACCACCTCCACGGCCTCTGGTGGCCTCAGCTGGTGGCACTGGTGGTCGTCCACCTCGTCCAGTAGCTCATGTCCTCACCATCTGTGAGAGAATAGAATAACAGAAGTTTAGTACTCGGACCAACAAGTTCGCACGATAAGAATTTCAAGAATATGAAGTTTTTTCCTAAAGGTTCTGCAGCCTCTCGAGGATAAATGCAGACGTCTCCGTACCGATCCGCGAGACTCTACTAAACCTGCTCATGACTCGCGAGACCTAACTAACCTAGGCTCTGATACCAACTTGTCACGACCCTAACCCCGAACCCGGTCGTGATGGTGCTTCTCGTGAAGACAAGGCCAGCCAATAAACAATATTCTCAGTTTTAAACAATTAAATAGCATAATAATGATCTAAGCATAATTAAATAACACGAAATAGTGAAAAATCCAGCCCGACACTGCCCAAACCGGGGTGTCACAAGTCATGAGCAACTACGAATCCTGATACAAGTCTACTAAGCACAGTATCTGATACAACTATTTGAAGAAACAAAGAAATAATAAGATAAGGGAGGCACGGGGGCTGCGGACGCCAACAACTACCTCGTAGTCTCCGAAACACTGCCTAGACTGGAGGAATCAACACTCCGGAGCGGGACCAACAATGCCTGAATCTGCACACACGGTGCAGGGGGTAATGTGAGTACTCCGACCCAGTGAGTAACAAGTATAAATAATGACTGAAGATAAGAAATCACATAAGGCACAAAGTATTCTATAATGAAGCAGTAAAACATCGTTTGAAAACATTAAAACAGTAAAAAAATCCAGTAAAAACTCCTTTCAACAGGTAAAAACAGGTAAATAATGTAAGGTAACAGACAGAAGTTTGCCCCTCGGGCTCAGTATCCACAAATCCGCCCCTCGGGCCATAGCTCAGTACAGTGCCAGCCCCTCGGACTCAATCTCATGTCACAAATGGGTGCCCGCGCTCACTGGGGTTGTACAGACTCCTAAAGGGGCCCCTTACGGCCCAAGCGCAATCACAAGCGATCTCGTGGCATCAAATCTAGGCCCTCGACCTCATATCAATCAAGCCACCTCGTGGCGCACATATCTCAGGCTCTCGGCCTCCAATCAATACCAGTTTCTCCTCACAATCTAGGCCCTCAGCCTTACTCAGTCAAAAATTATCACAAGTCCCTCCGGCAATAGTAAAACAATGTTTCTCAGCCCAAACATCATTTAAAAATATCATTTAAGCCTCAAAACATGAGTAAAAATGGCTGAGTAGTAAAACAGTGGAAATTAGCATGACCGAGTCCAAATAGTAAGTTAAAACAGTGAGGAATATCAAATAAAATCCCCGAAGGGTCCAAATAGTTGGCACGAAGCCCAAATATGGCATTCAGCCCAATAAACAGTGATAACAAATGGTTTTTAGTCAAATACGCGGTAAAATCATCAATCGGGACGGACCAAGTCCAAATCCCTATTAGTGCACGACCCCACGCTCGTCATCGAGCATGTGCCACACCTTAATATAGTACTACGATGTACAATCCGGGGCTTCAAACCCTCAGAACATCATTTACAAGCATTACTCACCTCGAACCGGCTAAATCCCTAGCTCGCGACGCCTTTGCCCTTCTAATTGGCCTCCACGCGCGTCGAATCTATCCAAAATCAGAACGAATACGTCACAATATGCTAAGGGAACAAAACCCAAGCGAAAACAATCGAAAACTGCCAAAAATCTCGAAATTAGCAAAATCCGAGCCCCGGGCACACATCTCGAAACTCAGAAATTTTTCTCCAATAGGTTCCTTATCTCCCCACGAGTTCATACATACCAAAAACATCAAAATCCGTCCACAATTGACCCTTCAAATCCCAAATCAAAAGTCCAAAATTCCAAGCCCTAGTTCTTCCATTTTTAGCTTAAGTTTCCATGAATTTCTAGGTGGATTTCACAATAGAATCGAGTTTTTAGGTCCAAGATTCTTACCTCAAACGTTTCTCCTTGAATCCCTCTTTAATCTCCTTCAAAAAGCTCCCAAAATGACCAACTATGGAGGAAATGAGCCTCAAAATCGCGGATGAAACGACTTAAAAACAATTTGCCCAGGTCTGACTACCCTTCTTCGCGAACGCGGTCAAACCCTCGCGTTCGCGAAGCACAAACTTACGTTGACCACTATTTCCTCTACGCGAACACGACACGACCAACGCGAACGCGATGCCTTGCTCAGACCACTCTTCGCGAACGCGCTCACCCTTCCGCGAACGCGATGAACACTTGACCTCAAACCGCAGCTGACCCAATTCCTCTACGCGAACGCGAAGTCCATCTCGCGAACGCGATGACCAACTACCCAACCCCTCCGCGAACGCGAAGCCCCTCTCGCGAGCACGAAGGATTAAGTTCAGGCATTCCTCAAATCCTTCTACGCGAACGCGAAGGTATAAATCTCTGCAACAGCTGAGCAGATTTTTCTGCAATTCTCTGAACTTCAAAATGACCCGTTCAACCTTCCGAAACTCACCCGAGGCCCCCGGGACCTCAACCAAGGACACAAACATATCCCAATACCTTATTCGAACTAGTTCCAATCATCAAAACACTTCAAACAACATCAAATCACTCAAAATTCATCGGATTCAAGCCTAAGTTTTCTAAAATCTTCTGAAATACGCTTTCGATTAAAAACCCAACCAAACCACGTCCGAATGACCTGAAATTTTACACACGCATCCCAAATGACACAACGAAGCTACTGCAACTCTCGGAATTCCATTCCGACCCGAATCAAAATCTCACCTACCAACCGGAAATCGCCAAAATATCAACTTCGCCAATTCAAGCCTAATTCTACTCCGGACCTCCAAAACCCGTTCCGATCACACTCCTAAGTCACAAATCACCTCCCGAAGCTACCCGAACCATCGGAACTCACATCCTAGCCCTCTAACACATAAGTCAACATCCGGTTGACTTTTCCAACTTAAGCTTTCTTAAAAGAGACTAAGTATCTCAAACCTCACCAAAACAAATCCGGATTCAATCCGACCAACCCGATACCTCAAAACACAGATGAACAAAGCAAATAGGAGCAGAAATGGGGGAAGCGAAGAGGTAACTCATGAGACGACCGGCCGTGTCGTCACGGTTAATCATTCATTAAGCTTACCCAAGTAGCATACATTTTTGGCCTAAAGTTGACCTATCCAAGTAAGCATACATTTTCGGCCTAAAGTTGACCATTTGCTATTAGGAACTGCTAGTTCACTTTTAGTAACATTTCTTCTAATTCTCTTCTTGTTGTATCTATAATAACTTGACAATAGCAGTTAACCCGATTAACTTGAACAATAGTTTAAATTCTGTGCCAACATACAGATAGTGAATCTTATGTCCTCTAGAATTGGAAAATTTCGAGTAACTTACTAAATAATAAATTACGCAACATTTATATTGTGAATTTGCGAGGATGCAAGTGTAATAAGGGGTCGTTTCGTATGTTGCATAAGAATAGTACTCTTAAATAAGGAGTATTAGCAATGCTGAGATTAGTAATGCTAGGATTATTTTTTATTGACTGTTTAGTTTGGAACACTGTTTTAAAAGGTTTTTCTGGGCCTCAGGGCGGGGCACTATCAAAATGCCTTGAGACTCATGTGTGGGGCTTAGTTCTCTGAGGCTTACGCCCCCAAGCGCCCGACAGTGCGCCCTAAACACGCCTAACGCTCAACGCTCGGGACTCACCCAACAGTTCCTATGCAAATCATATGTTGAATTCACTAATTTGCACTGTTAACTCTCAAAATTCTTTAACAAATGAATGATTAAAGTTCTTTATCTATAGAAATATGAAAATTGTGAATAACTCAAATAACCAAACATATTATTGCATATTTACTAATTGAGAACATCGTGAGGGTGGATATCATTTGAATATTTATTCTAAATATAGATAACCAAAATTTATATCCTTGATAGATCGTCATATCTTAGTGCTATGTCTCTCCAAAATTATCATACATTTTTATTTTACTATTTAAAAATAATTTTATATTTACTCATGAAGGAGTAATATTTTAGATTACAGTATGCAAAAATTTATTGTATTTACTTTTAAAAAGGTAAAATATGCAGTTTGATAATATTGTTTAAGAAATTATAATTTTTAATTGTTTGAAAGTTAAGAGGTTGGATTTAATTTATATTTCATAGTAACTTTAAAAGTATCGTATTATTTATACTTGTAAAATATGCTAAATATTTTATTTTATATGAGTTTCTTTAATTGTTTTTAGTTTTCTTGAATTTTTAATGCATCTTTTATATTTTATTGTGTTATAATGCTATATTTTTAATTCATAAATTTAAAAAAATTAAAGATTCGTGGGGCTTACGCCACACCTCGAGGCTTTCGTCTCGCCCTGTATTAAGTAAAACGCCCCGTCTCACGCCTTCGCTTTTTTAAAACACTGATTTGGAATGTAAAAATAACATGCACTCCATAATTTTAAAAAAAATTTATTTTATTTACAAAATTACCTTTCACTTTCTATAGCTTTGTATTTGGAGAAAGTTTTTAAAGGATGGTTATATCTTTATACATGCTCATCCACGTATACGTTGTACTGCTTATGTTATAATTTGGTATATATATATATATATATTATATATATATATATAATCCTACCAAACTACCCCTAAATATATTTTCTCGTTGTCGTATTTAAAAATCTTGTTCTTTACTTAATAGTACCAAAAAAGAAATGCCATCTGAATGAAGATTCTTTGGACGTGAAGAAAGACTGAAGGGAAAAGTGGAGAAAAACAGAGAAGGCAGAATAGCCTAAATGGCACCTATATTTGTGTCACTTTATTATGTCAGTCCTTCTATTTATTTTTTTTAATTCAAACACTTTAACTTGTTCAAAATCTATATTTTAAACCCTTCTGGCCGTTGATTAAGCACATGTGGCAAAATAATGGTTGAGCTGGACAAAGTAAGTGTAATTTACACGGATAATGAGCGTGAATATGAATATTTTAAACCAAAAATAATTAAAAGAAAAAGAAAAAATCATTAAAATAAGAATAAAAAATAAATAAGTAAAAAAGAAAAGAAAAAAGCAAAAGAGATATCATGTACGCTTCTTCTTCTTCCCCACTCCTCCCCCTCCCCCCGCCCCACAACACCCCCTTCCCTTTTCGTTACTTGACAAGGCTCTCTTTTTGGGTGCTAATGCATCTCTGTCAGTCCAAGCTTCTTAATTTCTTGGAGTTAAGCCCAATTGTATTTATTTTACTGATGATTTTTATGAACAATACAGTGACTATGAAGAAGGGGTGGCTTGGACATGGGTATTTTTAGGGCTGTCAAATTTGGCCCAAGTCCAAATGACCCGTCCAATCCGTCCAAGGTTGGGTTGGTTATTGACCCGCTCATTTATTGAACTTAGCCCATCTTGACCCAACCCATCTCAACTCATTTAAAGTTGAGCTAATTTTTAGCCCAAATTGATCCATGAAAAAGTTTGTCAAAATATCTTAGAAATAATTTTATTTTTTGTTTAATATTTTAAATATGACCATAACAAAAGCAAAAAAGCCTTATTTAGTAGTTATACAATTTATAAGAAAATAACACATATTAATTAAAGTTTAATAAGAGTTGGGCGAGTTGGGTTATGACCCGAATTTTAACCCATCTTGACCCAACCCATCTTAGCCCAAGTAACTTTTGGACGGGTCCAATTATTGACTCAACCCATTTTGACCCGCCCAAAATTGACCCAACCCGCCCATTCTAGTAGCCGGGCCTAAAGTTCAACTCTTCTATTGACTTAGACTCTTGCCTTTTATGTCTCTTAATAGTAGAATGTTAAGGTTTAGCCAAAGATGAGAAATGATTGAAATATCATTTCTTTCTTTAGGATTCTAAGACAGATTAAATATTATTGTCCTTTCCGGGACTCAATCATGCCCCTGCACAACATTCATAAGCTTGTTCAAGTATTTTTTATCTACTTGTGTTCTCAATTGAACGACCTTTTTTTTATTACGGGGTGACACGAGTTTATGATAAGTACGGTCTATAATATGCTTAATTTATTCTTATTTGTGGAGCCGACTATACTTTCTTTATTTTACATCTTTTGTTATATGTCTATGTATTGACCTTTAATATTACAGTATGCAGATCTACAAAAAGTTAATTCCTAATTTAATTTGGGACTGCATTTTCTTGCAACAATTTTTTTATGGCATAGTTTGCTCTCCTAATCAGTATCATCACAAAGCTTTGCTAATGATAGATTAAGTAAGAGGGTAGAAATTAAGGAACACACACAAAATGGGCAATTAATATGTTTGCAACTCATAAAATAAAATTATAATAATTGGAAATAATATTTGGCTAACTTAATTTAATTGTTCATTGCTGGTTTACGACTTTCATGTTCAAATATTAAGCCACTGAATTTGAATTATGTTCATGACATACTTTAAATTCAAATGCTTAGTTAATTTGTAACTTTTATTGCCTAAAAACTTAGTACTCATTGCTATGTGAATCACGCGAAACACGCGTGCCCAGAGACTAGTAATATAATAAAGGGCAAGGTTGTCAAATTGCTAGATTTAATTCCATTGACTATGGAATTAGGACATTTTAAGTAACTTTTTGAATAATAAATTCCTCGAGTTTGCACTACATTTGGCTGCGTTGCACGTTATCCCATATAAGTATTTACATAATGTACATTTATAATTATATATATATATATATATATATATATATATATATATATTATATATATATATATATATATATTATATTTGATTGAGCTATAAATTAAAAATTAAATTACACATACAGTTAACATTATTAAATATTCATAATACTACCTCTTAGCAGTATACACATATGTAAGAACCAATATGCAAAATTTCACAAAGCGATGGTCGATTCATTCATAATAGTAAGTAAAAAAATGCGCAAAACCCCAATACAATAAATATGCAACAAACAAAAAGCACAAAGCCAAAAATCCAACAGAAGAAATTAAAGCAAAAGTAGAAAGAAGGAAGAAGAAGACAAACAGATCATATATAGTAAACTACTATGGTGAATTCTTCCAACACCTTTCTCCAGAATGCCTAATACAGCACAAATACTTTCACTCGTTAATAGAAATTCATAAAAAATAACATAAAAGTTGAATCTTGAACAATCTGAAAAAGACACTAACTTGCTGAACTTGAAACTAAATCTCTTGTCAATTCGGAATGGAAGAAATTCATAAGCTAAACAAAGAAAAGGATATATGAGAGAAATGATTCAAAGGGACTTCAATATAATTTGAAGGGATTCTAAATAATGCAGCGTAATTTTTGAAAGGGAATGAGAAAAATAATTGGTTAATGAGAATTTTAAAAGGAGGTAAGCTGAAAAGGCTATAATTTATTACTAATAAAGAGTTAGATAAAATTCACACATCATATGAAAAGGCTGCACGATATATTTAGCATATCAAAATGTTAGGAATAGTTATTAGAAGATGGAAAGCTCTTCCAACATTAAGTAGCTAAAATTAATCATTTAATTGAAGATAATTTTACTTATAGATTGAGGGTAAATTGGTCGTTTAGCTTTTAAAGGATATTTTAGTAAATCAACTTTATACTAAAGGACTTCTTGCTTATAATATAGTATGATGATATGATATGATGAAAAAATTCAGTGAAAAAGGATCGTTTAGTGAAATAAAGTGGTTAGATGGTTAGATTTGTCGTAGCACTATCTTTTTGTTGTGGATTACTTTTCCTTTGTTGTTGCTTCATTCTCTATACTTTACTAACTTCATTTGAATTATTTCACCAGGTCACGTTCATTTTTCAAGTCATCTTCAAGAAAGGGAGTTTCAAGTACCTGAGGTCGATTATACAAGGGGATGTGGATATTGACGAGAATGTTACGCACCATATAGAAGTGGAGCGGATGAAATGGAGGCTAGCGTCTGGTGTCCTGTGTGACAGGAAGGTGTCTCTGGAACTTAAAGGAAAGTTCTATAGAGCGGTGCTTAGGCCGGCTATATTGTATGGTGCAGAGTGTTGGCTAGCCAAAAATTCTCATACCCAGAAGATGAAAGTTGCAGAGATGAGGATGCTGAGATGGATGTGCAGGCACACTAGATTGATAAGATTAGGAATGAAGATATTCGAGTGAAGGTGGGTGTGGCTCCCACGAAAGATAAAATGCGGGAAACTAGGCTCAGATGGTTCGGGCACGTGAGGAGGAAAAGCCTGGATGCACCAGTAAGGAGGTGTGAACGGCTGGCCTTGACGGGTATGAGAAGAGGTAGAGGGCGGCCTAAGAAATATTGGGAAGAGGTGTTCAAGCAGGATATGGTGCAGATGCAGATTTCCGAGGACATGGCCCTTGATAGGAAGTTGTGGAGGTCGAGCATTAGGGTTGAAGGTTAGGAGATAGGAGACTAGTATGATAGTGTTTTGTTTTAGGATGCTAGTGGCTCCAGTTATGTTCTTAATACTTCATTAGGGTCGTAGGCTAGGCTGTAGTATGTTTAGTGACCCTTTGTGTACATATTATTCCTTTGCGTCTGTAGTACTGTGCATTTGTTACTGCTTAGTGTTATTACTTTGCTATCTATTTTCTGGTTATTGCATTGCTGGTGTTATCTTTCTGGATTCCTTTGATGTTACTGATACACTGTCTCTTTCCTACTTGTATCGAGAGTCCACCGAAAACAACTTTTCTACTCCTCCGGATTAGGGGTAAGGTCTGCGTACATATTACCTTCCCCAGACCCCACCTATGGGATCTCACCAGGTTGTTGTTATTGTTGTTGTCGTGTTCATTATGCAACTCGAAGGAGTACCACTTCCAGAATTGAGATGCAAATGTCTGACACTAAGGGGTCGTTTGGTAGGGTGTGTAAGAATAGTGCGGAATAAGGTGTGTTAGTAATGCATGTGATAGTAATGCAAGCATTAGTTATGCATATAGTATTTCTTATCTACTGTTTGGTGTGGTGTATTAAAATTATAATATTTTGCATAATTTTAAAGAAAAATAGTTATTTACAAAAATATCCTCCGTATTATCTAGCTTTTAAGGGACTCCAAGAATATTTTTATCTTTAACCATACTAATGCATGCATTAATAGCCTTGGTATTATTAATGGTATGATTTTCTATGCATTACTTATACATAGGATAATACCAAGCAAAATGTATAACTAATACTTGTATTAGTTATACACAAGTTTAAAAAATGTACCAAACAAGGTGTTGGGAATACTTAGAGCTAATACTTGCATTATTTTTTCTAGTACCTCCTACCAAACGACCCCTAAAGATGCATGTAAAAACCAATACTTTGTATGGAATGGCTAGCCTTTTGGGGGCGGCGCCTCTTTTGGAGACACTGAGGGGTCGTTTGGTAGGGTATATAAGAATAGTGCGGAATAAGGTGTATTAGTAATGCAAGCATTAGTTATGCAAATATTATTTCTTATCTATTGTTTGGTGTGGTGTATTAGAATTATAATGCATTGCATAATTTTTTTTTAAAAATAGGTGCTTACAAAAATGCCCTCCATATTCTCTAGCTTTAAGGGACATTAAGGACAATTTTGTCTTTAACTATGCTAATACATGCATTAAAGCCTTGGTATTACTAATGTCATGGTTTTCTATGCATTACTTATGCATAGGATAATGCCAATTATGGTGTATAACTAATACAAATATTAGTTATACACAAGTTGAAAAAAAGTACCAAACAATGTATTAGTAATGCATAGAGCTAATGCTTGTATTATTTTTTCTAATACCAAACGACCCCTGAATATACACTTTGGGAGAGGTCATTACTTGTATCAATGTATGCTCTTCCTTTTACATCCAATTTTATACTTTGAAGTTTTAACACACACACCCCCACCCCCGCCCCCCGAAAAAAATACGGAAGTGATTTTAAGGAGAATGCAAATAAAGCATTAATATCATTAAGAATATTTTGTCACTGTATGGCTAAAAACTAATGAATTGTCTCCTGTTATTGCCTAACTCTCCTGTTACGAAATTTTCCACAATTACATGAATCATTGTTCAAGAGAACTCTAATGAATTTTCAAGAAGTCTTTCAATTTGATCCCTCTAAATAGTCTTCGGACACAATGAATCCTAATACAAGATGAATTTAATTGAAAATATTTTTAGAAGTCCCCCAAATTTCTGTGTTAATTTGTTTAATAATGTAAAAAGATGGGGGATTTAATTAATTTATTTATTTAAGAGGACAAAAGAATGGGAAAAAGCAACGGAACAGGAAACGTGTGAACGGTAGAGAAGGGAAAAGACCACCGGAAAATTATCCAAAACCCTAAAGCCTTTCTGCACCAAAATCCTATGGCACCCGACCATTCCCGGAAACATACTCCATCGTCAAAGAAACAGAAAGTGAGAGCCACCGGAGCTGAAAAACGAAAGAAGAGAGTCACCGGAGTTGAAGAAACCCTAGACGACCGAATCGGTCAGTTGCCAGACTCACTCCTCATTCAAATTCTCTCTCTTCTGCCCTTCACTACATGTGTTCTCGCGAAAAGGTGGCAGTATCTATGGACTTCAGTTGATCACTTCATTTTCAGGTGTGAAAAGGAATCACAAGCAGAAAACTTCATTTCCTTTGTGGATTATGCATTACCACATTCCTCTTGTTCCAAAATAAAAAATTCCAACTGAATTTCACTTACCTGTCTCTATACGAGTCCCCAATCAGCCGATGGCTTAGTTCCGCAGTTGAAAAAAATTTGAGGATGTTGTATTGCGGTCAGATTGCTGTGAGGAAGACAGTATCTACTTGCCTCAGTCTATCTGCATTTGTTCCTCATTGATAACATTGGATCTGAGCTGCTGTTTTTTTGATGAAAATTTTGTCATAGAGTGGAAGTCTCTAAAGAGCCTAAAGTTGAAATATACTGTGTTAGATGATGATGCTATTGTGAACAACATACTGTCAGGTTCTCCTGCTTTGGAAACTCTGGAATTTTTTAATTTCGAGGGTTTCCGTCGTCTCGAAATTAATTCCTTAAACTTACAGAGACTCAAGTTCAAAGAATATTGGTTGCCAAATGACAGCGATGATCATTCTCTGGAAATTGTTGCCCCGTATATTCAGCATTTGGAGATCTCCAAAAATCTGTATGATCTCAAGTGTCGGCTAATAAATGCAGCCTCCGTGGTCAGTGCTAGGCTTACTTTCCGAATTACTTGTTCAGAATATTCTAGTGACAGTTGTCCTGATGATCATCAAGTTATTAAGACACTAGTCCAAGAATATTTTCAAAAGTTGAGTTGCGCGACGGAGTTAACAATCGGAACTTGGTTCACGGAGGTTTGTATTTAAGTTAAAAGAACTCTATTTCCTTTATTTGATTATAGATATCATAAAGAGAATAGCATTTAGAATAAAATACAATTTAGAATTTTTACACATTTTCTGATAGTAGAGACTTCCCCTAGGTCAGTGACGCACGGTTGGAAAGTCAGTGGATAATGGGCCCACCGCTCTACCCTTCTCCGGTTAAATACCAAGCTTTTGCCCAAGAAATTTTACACATTATTATACAAAGGCTACTGGTTTTAGTACAAAACTCTTGTGACTTTTTGCAATTGCAATCTTTCAGTCAACTTTTTAAAGTGGTGTATTTCTTTTATTATTCAGCTAATGTGTTATATTTGTTATACCATTATGTGTTCACTTTATTTCTCTATCCTTTACTAGTTTCATTGGAATTACTGCATCAGGTCATGTTGCCGTTTGAAGGGGGGCTGCTGCTTCCAGAATTGAAATGCAAATGTCTAACTTTAGATTTGCATATCACAAAGTTTTATTCCTATGGAGCAGCTATCCTGTTGCAAGCCTCGCCTCATGTGGAGACACTTAACATAACTATGGCAACTATTGATGTAACTTCCTGCAACTTTTTGCTCATCTTTTTTTTCACATTCATTATATGAAGTTTTAACTTTTAACGTCCCCCTTCCCCACACTGAATGGTTTTCTTAAGGAGATGTAAATATATTCTTAATCATCAGTAAGAAACGTTTTTCACTAGAAAATATCATTTTAATATGACTAGTTTTGTGGTTAATGGGCTCTGATGGGAAAAAGATTGCTGGCAAACACAGCATCTTTCATTCTTTGCTTGGTTCACCTATTCCAAGAGTCATCCTAGAGGAACAGTTGTCATAATCATTTGCCCAGAACCATTAAAGATTGGTGGGTTCAGAAATTGTTCTGTACCAGACACTTCTACTATGAAATCATTGTTTTGTGACTTGCGTGCAATAAGATTTTCATTTGACTTTAACACATGCATTTGATCCTGACTATATTCTTTCTCTAGTTGGATTTTTCCCGATGCAAATTTGAGTTAGGATATTTGGCAAAAGGAGGCGATATTCATTTGCTGTCGAGATTTGGGTTTCCCAACCTCAGGAATGTTAAGGTTGTCAGTTCTTCAGGGACGTGTTTGCAGGGGTGTCTTGTATGGGATTATGATGAACTTTTCAATCTTTCAGAATTTATACTAAAGAATGCAATGGGTCTGGAAAAGTTCGTTCTCATATCAAGAAGAAGAATGTGCAAGAGATGCTCAAGGAACTATGCGTCTCAATATTTATTTCGATTGGCTGAGAAATTGGTAGGTTGCCCAAGGTGCTCTGCAAATTCTGTGATTATTTGCCAGGAAGGAGCTTTCCATGACTAGATGAAAAGTAGTTTTCAGTTGCAGTATACCAGAAATGTTACCTTATTTACTGCTGGTAATTCTTGAACTTTTCTATGTAACTGATAACTACTTGTTCCTGTTATCTCGCCTTATGACATGCCAAATGTTATGGTTGTTTGATTTCTGATGAAGCTTTTTTTGTTGCATTCAAGATGTTATGTATGTGTTTCAGAATTTCTAGGCAGGCACAAGTTTTTCTGCAGGCAGCTTTCATGGAGTATGCTTTATGCCCTGGTCTCCATCCTCTAAAGCCGAAAAGCATATTGCACAGTTAAGTGAACTTTAGTCAGAATACCCCATAATCTTCTTCTTCTGAAACAAATCTAAACCTCTTCTTGTTTAATATTTCCTTGTTGTAATTTGTTATATATCTATATGAGCTCCTCGCAACAATAGTAGCCACTAGGCAGTATCGTGAACCTTAATTTTTGAACAAGTCATTAATAAAACAAACGAATGTAATCCGTCGAAAATAGAGAAACATCTAACCAGCAGAGATGCTTTTTTCATTTGAGGTACTAATAAGGAGAAGAGATGTCATATATTATACTCACAGTCATTGTTCAAAGTCAGTATTTTAACCCCTTTGAAGTCAGTCCGCCATGGGATCGATGATAAGGGTTTTGGTACTCGCAAGTATCTCGAATGAATATATGATGATCTTGTTAGAAAGTTTTATGCAATATTAAAGGTATCAGAGGATGGAGTTTTGAAACTTCGATTCAGGTTAGAAGATTGGTCATTGATGAGGAAAAGTTTGATGAAGTCATTGCAACCAAGCTTGTTATGGATTCTGTGTTCTTCAAAAATGTTTGGCCAAAAGTTTGCAGAGTTTAGTTTGATATATAGGTTAGAACTCAACTTGGTGAGGTTGTCAAGAAATTGGAAAATAGAATGAATGCAAATGTAATGTCGTTTGAGCAGACTTTTGCTGCTTGAAAATTGTTTTGGTGTGTGAGAAGGATCTGTGATTACAAAGTTAAATTTTGATGGAAAAGTTGCTGGGAATATTAGATCCAATTGAAATGAAGTGCACAATTGGTCTGACCAACTTGTAGAGAGCTCCCTCTGAAGAAGAGCATGTTAAAAGGGCAGGCCGGTCACCGGTCATAATGCATCTCGCGTTTAGTAATTAATAATCCTCAAAAACCAATCTTTGGACGTGTTAAATTTTGAGGAGGGATTTTTTTCATTCTTATACAATATTTGAAATTTATTTATCAAAATTGTCCTAAATTGGTATATTACCCGCCCTAAATAAGAATTGCTTGCCATTTATATACAATCCATTATTAGTGCGTTAAATTAGGGGATTCGATTATACCCTTTTACTTCTTTCTCTGTTCTCTCCGCCTTTCTCTATGTACAATCCATTATTAATACCTTAAATCATGGGATTTAGCTACACACGAATTTATAATCCAAATATTCAGTTGTGATCACAAGCAAATTAAAACGAGATCAAATGAGAAAGTCACAATCAAAATGATACAAGAAATTACGTTTCGAATTAGTACTAGTCAATCGCAACTGTCAAAAAATAAAAACAGAAAAAAGGAGAAAACACAATACTTTCATTCAATCAATATATGGCCTTTATTGTTAAGTTCACTTGACGGCAATGAACCTCTCAAAATCTAGATAGGGATAATAAGCCATGTAATCTTGCATTTTCCTTTTCGAACTTTGAAACAGACACTATTCCAACGAGAGATTAAGTAAATACGGCCAAACATCGTCAATATAAGACAAGGTTAAGGGTTGTTTGGTTACAGCCTTACAGGTATTAAGTGGGATATACCAGTATAAAAACTGGGGTTAAATTTATTCCATGTTTGATTACTGGTAGGGCTGTCAAATTTGGCCCAAGCCTAAATGACCCGCTCAATCCGTCCAAGGTTGGGTTGGTTATTGACCCGCCCATTTATTGAACTTAGCCCATCTTGACCCAATCCATCTCAACCCATTTAAAGTTGGGCTAATTTTTAGCCCAAATTAATCCATGAGTAAGTTTGTCAAAATATCTTAGTAAGAATTTTATTTTTTGTTTAATATTTTAAATATGACCATAACAAAAGCAAAAAAGCCTTATTTAGTAATTATACAATTTATAAGAAAATAACACATATTAATAAAGTTTAATAAGAGTTGGGCGGGTTGAGTTATGACCCGAATTTTAACTCATCTTGACCCAACCCATCTTAGCTCAAGTAACTTTTGGGCGGGTCATTTGACCGCCCAATTATTGATTCAACCCATTTTGACCCGCCCAAAATTGACCCAACCCGCCCATTTGACACCCCTAATTACTGGTATTAAATAATCTTGGTATAATTTTATTCCAAATATTGGTATAAACTTATCCTACATTGGAGGTGGAATAACAATACCAGGATTATAGTCCCTTAGATAAAGATTTCGTTAAGACATAATTACCCCTCCAAAACCCCTTTTCACTGCATCAGTACGTACGATACAACCAAAATAGATACTAGCTGCAGTTTATGCATTCTTTTTGCTGGAGTTTTGCACAGTTCTTGTATTTATTTGCATTGTATTTGAATAAGTTTTGCATTTTTTGCACAGTTTTCCCTTTTTTGGACAGACACCTCTTCCTTTCAAATATTTGTTCACATTATGAACAGACACACCTCTTCCAATAATTGCATATAAATTCCGAGGCATGGCTTCCTTTTCATACACTGAAAAATACAGAACTTACTTCCTTATGAATCTCTTGCATTCTACTTCGCAGTTTCTCTTTCAAATTCGTAAGTGTGATTTCGCTCCGTTCTTTTGAGTTCGTTGGTATCATGCAGTTTGTATTGCCACTATTGCATGAAGGTTTATTCCGTTTCATTCTGGGAGGATTTAATCCATTACCTTGGCAACGTGTGAGGGGGTTAAAATTCCTTAAGGACGCACAAGGAAATTGTGGACTCGGAATATTTCTTGTAGTTTACTGTTTTTCCAGTTTTCTTCTAACAGTCTTTCTAATTTTTTGTTTTAACACAGAAACGACAACATATACACCTTTAAACCAAGCACATGTTTAAGGTTATATATAGTATATTTCATTTTTAATCCAACGAATCAAACAAAGTATTAGCGCTAAGTAACCCGAGGGATTATAATCCCATGATAATTCCGTCCGCGAACCAAACAACCTCTTAGTGTAATACTAATCCTTAAATGAAAATTAATTTGGTAAATGAGAAAATCACAAATAAACCGATACAAGAGGAAGAAATGCTAATCATGATCAAATGATATTAAACAATAATTTCTATAATAGTCAGTTTAATTAGTATGAAGAAACTGTGACTAATGTACTACCCAGTTAAATATAATTTTAACAACATACAATTTACGTACAATTATAATACGACCTTACCACAATTTCGTAAATATATTTTATATCATGTGTTCTTCTTCTTTTCTTTTTTTTCTTCTTCTTCTTCTTCTTCTTGTTTCAATATGAAATTCAGCCAACGATACCAAACAGAGTATTAGCACTAAGTAACCCAAGGAATTATAATCCCAAGATAATTCCGTCCGCGAAACAAACAACTCCTTAGTGTAATACTAATCCTTAAATGAAAATTAACTTGGTAACTGAGAAAGTCACAAATAAAACGACACAAGAGAGGAAGAAATGCTAATCATGATCAAATGATATTAAACTATAATTTCTATAATAGTAAGTTAATTAGTATGAAGAAACTGTGATTAATGTACTATCCGGCTAAATACAACTACAACAACATACAATTTAAATTCGGCATTTTCTATCATTGACAGTCGTTAAAAAGTTGAAATTGAATTCAAATTCGGCATCTTGAACAATATATGGTACAATAATATACACATTTAAAAATAAATTTAATACAAAATTAATATATCTACAACAACTTACATGCTAAAATAAATTTCATGCAACTAATTATATAGTATACATTTATTTACAACTTTCATACATTATTTTTACCCAGTTAAATACATCTACAACATCATACAACTTAAATACAATTTTCATACAAAATTTATACAATATGTCTTTTGTATCTGATTTATATATATTTTGTATGCGGTGTGTTCTTCTTCCTCTCTGAAATTCCAATCAAAACTTCCTCTCTTAATACAATTTTGATACATATCAATAACTTTATGTAAAAAGATAGTATTGATAACTTAAATACAAATTTTATAGAATGATTCATACATTATACAACTATTTTTCAACTTTCATACAACATTCAAATATATATATATATATATATATATATATATATATATATATATATATATATATATATATATATATATACACACACACAACAGAATACAATTTACATACAAGTATAATACAACTTTACTACAATTTCGTAAGCATATTGTAAGTCATGTGTTCTTCTTCTTCTTCTTCTTCGAGTTTCACTCTGCAATTCAGCCAAAATCAAGTCTAATCTTCACCACACACCCTCAAA
>NW_017672324.1:0-827 GCF_001879085.1 Nicotiana attenuata
AAAGCCACATCAGTAATAGAAATCGATCAGGGTCGAGATTTGAAACCACAACACCCAGGAATGGATACAGGAGCACACACATAGAAATAACCAAATCTACTTGACAGGATACTAAACACACTACGAAATAATTCAGGAACCTCCAAGAAAACTTCAGCAATACAAAATTAACCTAAAATGTTAATGGAACAGTTAGTTTTGAGTTTATTTTTTTTTGTTTTCTAGAGGTTTTCTATTGTTTTTGGGTTTTTGAATGTTGAATTTCAAAATCAGATCTGAAAACTAGAGAGCACCTTTTGGGGGGAATTTTTTGGAGCTGAAAACTTGCAAATGAAGGCAAGGGCATGCCCTTTTATAGGCACACATGAGGCCTTATCAGATTTTCAGTTTTCTTTTTTAGTCCTTCTTTATTTACTCATTTAACCCCTTGTTTTCTGACTTGTGTCACAAGTTATAGCCACTAACTTTCTAAAAGTCTATTTTGAACCCTATCTAGAACCTTCTAGGGAGTTCCATTACAATGTCCCTTAAGTAAAATACCTACAGTACCCTGAATTGTCCCCTAATATTACCAATTTATGTTAATTACCCTAAACTCTCCAATTAACTGAGGTCAAACTAACAATTCTGAAAACTAATCAGCTACACAAATTCCCGCCCATATCTTAACACTAACTAACTAATGATTTTCGGATTAACAACTACCATTATCTATTAGCAATCAACAAACTAAGCAATTGATATCGCAGAATCAGTATGAAAAGAAGAATTCAGTTATTGGTAAACATAAGAAAAGCCAAACAGGTAGAAGTATTAATCACACTAAA
>NW_017672324.1:3145-7289 GCF_001879085.1 Nicotiana attenuata
GAACTTGAAAAGTATTCCCTTGTTCTCCAGGTGGGCTCCTGATTGCTGAACTTGAAAAGTATTCCCTTGTTCTCCAGGTGGGCTCCTGATTGCTGAACTTGAAAAGTATTCCCTTGTTCTCCAGGTGGGCTCCTGACTGCAACAAATAAAGAAAACAAAGAACATTTCCTGCCCCAGTTTGGTGGCTGGGCACAGATGTGAGTGTTAAATTGAATTATTCTACCAACTATTATAAGGATTTGAAAGCTAAGTCCTATTATCCAGGGAGGTCCTGACAACTCCTAACAGTTACGAACCTAAGTTATATTTTCTAAAGGTAGTACTCCCACCACACTTGTTATCAAAAAGACTTTAAACTACCTCCTATTATCCAGGAGGGTCCTGACCATCTTCTAGTTAAAAGTACGGCTTCCACTATATTTTGCTATCTAAACCGACCTTAAAACTACGGCCCATTATCCAGGAGGGTCCTGAAAACTTCTAATTGAATCCTATCTTAAACATGCCAATTTTGAAACCCACTTATGCTCATTTGGGGTACAGTTATGCTAAATTGTGCTACTCATGATTGTCTTGACATTTAAACTAAGTCTCATTTTCCAGGAGGGCCCTGAGAGTTTCCAGTCATACCTGTTTGGGTGCTACCTTTCCTTACGGAGGGTTTCTCCGAAGCAAACAAAACTTCTGCCCCCGTTTCAATCAAAGAAAGACCTTGTTAATATAAAATGGTGGCTAGTTGCTGGCATTCTTGCTAGGTACGTCCCTGCTGCTGGGCTTTACTCCGACCCGCTTCCCCGGACTTGCCTTGAACCCTCTCGACTTCCTGACCGAATTTCAACCCCCTGACTCTGATGAACCAAGTGTTCTATCCCGTATTGTTGTTTTTGTGTTTCTGACCCCTCTTTTGAAACTTCGCTTCTTCCCCACAATTATCTGATTAATCCACTGATGAAACTTCCAGTGGTCCTTTATGACTTACTTTGCCTTTTGACATCTTTGATATATTCTGGCCCTGTCTGTACAACTAGGAAGCTGGTAGTTAGCCTTGAAATTCCTTCCTTTTGTTTCGAACAGAACTGACACTGAAATATCTTAAAGATAGACCTCGAAAGAATGAAATGCAACGACCTCGAGGGTTAAGGATAAAGAGAATCCGAGAACGGATGATTTGTTATGAAGAAAGAAGAGAATAAGACTTATCTGAGTGGAACAGCTGGTACCATTGAGCATGCCATGCATATTGGATTAACCAGCCCAGTCTGTCTAACCAATCAACTTTCGATTGCCACATTTGTTGTTCCGGACTTTCATAACCTGATTTTCACCCAAACCCAAACCTTGCTCGTCTTGCAATGTCTTGAGCAACTTTTGACCACAGACTTGTCTCATTTGTCTGTCTGAAAAACTCACCTTCGCCTTACGGTGCCTGTGAGGGTTTTCACCAATAAGACTCTCTTATTTTTGATTTCTCTCAACTCACTTCGCCTTACGGTGCCCGTGAGGGTTTTCACCAATAAGACTCTCTCATTTTTATCATTTCTCTTCTTGTACCGGAATGTTGCCCCTGACATGAATCACCTTTACTTGCTCGTCTTGGCACTTTTTGAAGACTGATCAGAAGGTCTTTCTTTGGACCGTAATGCATGCTTTTGGATGGGGTTAGAAAGAAGGGTATAAAAGGCTCAAAACAACTTAACATGGGTTCAAAGTTACAACTTTCGGAATCAAATTTCTCGCAGTGACCACAACTTCTGCCCCAGTTTCTTTCGTGGGGACTTTGGGATTTTGTTTGGTGTGACTGAACCTCAGGGAGAGGCTGCCTACGTACCCTTTCGGGATCAAGTCGAACATAGTTCAGGTCATAGAAATTACTTTGTTGTTGCAATCTTTCCTTTTCTTCCACTTTCTTTTCTTTCTTTTCATTTCTTTTTCTTTCTTTTCTTTTCTTCATTTTTCTTTTTTCTCTTTTCCTCTTTTTTTTTTTCTTTTTGCCTTCCTTTTTTTTTTCTCTTTTCTTTTCTTCTTCTTTTCCTTTTCTTTTTTTTGGACTGTGTTTTCTTGTTTCTTCACTGATTGTCCTTGCTCGAGCTCCCGAGTTGTTATTGATTCTGAAAGAGGGGTACGAAAGAAAATAAATGAGGCTCAAAAGGGATAACAAAGGATAAAGTATTTGGATAGCAGAACAAAATGCCTTCGTCATTTCAATCTCAAAAATATGCCAAGTACAATAAAGTACAATTAAACCAAGAATTACAACCTTGGAAATAATCCAAATTAAACTGAAAGGGAATCAAAACTAACTACCAAGACTCCCTCCGGGTAGGAAGGGGAGTTGCTTCCCAATTGTTAAGCTTTGCCTGGGTCCCCACGAACTGAACATCTGCCTTGCTTGGACCTTCTCCGGCCTCCAACACATTCACCTCATCAAACAGCTTTTCAAACCTTTCGATCAGCTCCTTGTCGGGATCAATCACACAACTGGGCATTGCTGTTGCTAGGCGCTTCTTAGTACCAGGCCTGACAAAGGAACGGGAAAGGCGGGGAATAGGTTTTGGAAGGGTCCATGCTTTCTTTCTCATTTTTCTAGCTCGCCTTATGTCTGTAGCAGTGGGCTTGAAGCCTAAACCAAAAGTATCCAGGTTTCCAGGTAGGGATACCAGCTGTACGATGCCTTGTAAAGAAGCACCCAAGCCTTTTCCAGGTACAAATCCGTTTTTTAGCATTTCTGACGCAACCATGACGGATGCAGCAGCTACCTTTGGCACAGGAATACACTCCCCTTCCAGAATCTTTTCAACCGATACCGTATCAAAGACTTGATAAACCCATGGACCTTTATCGTCCTCAGCTTCTATGAAAGGCACAATGGCACCACCCAGAGCACACGAACTATCTTCCCCATGCACCACAATCTCTTGCCTGTCCCACTCGAATTTGACCATCTGGTGCAAGGTAGATGGTACTGCTTTTGCCGCAAGAATCCAGGGTCGACCTAGCAAGAGATTGTAAGAAACAGCCACGTCGAGCACCTGGAACTCCATAGTAAATTCAACCGGACCTATCTTCAGTTCCAACACTATATCCCCAACTGTGTCCTTTCCTCCTCCATCAAATCCTCGCACGCAAATACTATTCTTGTGGATTCTCTCATGTGAGGCCCCGTAAAATTTTTGGCTCATAAACCAGAATCTTGTGGTGTCGGCTCCGAACACTTGTTAGGAATGTGTAGAATTCGTCGCGGCTCGGAAGATCGCCGCGACGCGGACCTTTTTGGATTGAGTAATGCATTAAAAAGTCAAGAATAAGTTTCCACAAAAATGCAAGAAATGCGGTCCAGAATGCGGCCGCATAATCGAAATGCGGACCGCATATCTGCCACAGAGTGAGGCAGAATGTTGGTTAAAATTGAAGTCAGTTATGCGGTCGAAATGCGGTCGCATAATCGAAATGCGGACCGCATAGTCGTCGCATATTTTCTTTTGAATTTTGCGAGGGTCAGTTCTGCGGTGCACTTTGCGACTGCAGAACATGAATACGGACCGCATTCTTACCGCAGACTGAGTCAGAATGTTTAGTTTTTGGGAAGCATTTTTTCGGTTCATTATGCGGACCGCATGTTTACAATGCGACCGCATATTTGACTCGGGGCTCCAATTTTTCTAATTTTTAACCCGACTTCCATATCGATATACCCGGTGTTATAGCTTATTTTAAGCATTCTTCTGAGCATTCTAGAGAGAGAGAGAGGGTTCTTAGAGAGGGAAAGTCTCCCCATCAAATTTCTCCATAAGATACGACTAAATCCTTGAAGAAAATCAAGTGAAGACCCCTAGACCTTCATCTCAAGAGGTAATACTTCATCACCCCCAACTCTTGTTTGTTTTGTTCTCAGATATAAGGGGTCACTAGTGAGGTTATTCATGGGTATAAATGGATTCCATGAATTTTGCCATAATGTTGCACAAGGTGAACAATTAAATGAAGAAGTTATGAATGCTCTTTATCCTAATCAAACTATCTTAGAAAATGATGAGGAATATGAGGATGTAGATGAAACCCAACCGGATTTAGATGATTCACCTACTAGTCCTGTTAATAACCCAACTGATGCCCCGCCCGACCCACCTGTAGAAACCCCTACTTT
>NW_017672324.1:7339-18031 GCF_001879085.1 Nicotiana attenuata
AGGTATGTATGGCTAAAACCCCCTTTTTATTAGAAATTGAGCTCCGCTGTCATTTATAAAAGCATGGTAAGAGTTGAACTGGTTAGCATATTGCTTGTTATTACGCATTAATTGATTTGCAATTATCTATACATATTCGTGAAGGATGTGCCTTAATGTGAATAATGTGCCAATCTTGACAATTAGATAATGATGAAAAGTACATTTATGTGTTGAAATACTTGGGCTATAAGCCAACATTGAAACAAAGAATTATTCATGCTAGCTATGTGCTCATTTACCTGTAATTGCAATTTGAATTATCCTCGATATATGTGTCTATGTTTACAACTTGTAAAATGAATATTAAAAAAGAGGGAAACGATGTGATGATGGTGGCCATGAGTGCCCCAGGAATTGTTATGATATGTGTGGGATAAAGATTTGAAGTGTTGACTAATGAGAATGGAGTAATGCCTCTAATGAGGTGACCTAGCCGATTGGGTCGTGATCGGACACCATGCCGCACACATGGTGGTAATGTGCTGATATTGGATTCCGGATAAGGGAAATGAGATATTGATTGAGAGTAATGCCTCCAACGAGGTGAACACGTGACAGAAATGCCCTAATCAATGTTGTGGAAATTGTATGAAAGATTATATGAATTGCTTCTTTGACTTTCCCATATTATTTGCTTGTATCTGTTTGGTAGTTCTTTCTAGTAAAATGGTGTTTAGTTATACATACCAGTACAATTCAAATGTACTGACGTCCCTTTTGCCGGGGGCGCTACATTCGTGTTATGATTGTAGGTGGCTCCATAGCGGACGGTGCCGACCGTGTGTAGCGGAGCGTTTCTTCTACTCAAAGTCTCGGTGAGCCCCTTTTTCTTCCATGGGGCCATATGGTGTATCTTTTGTTATTACAGCTTTCACTTTTGAGGTATAGCCGGGGCCTTGTTGCCAGCCTAGTCATGCTTATCTGTTATATCCTTAGAGGCTCCAAAGACACTAGTGTGGGTTATGTGCGGGTGCCCGGGGAATCCGTTGTATGTATATGTTGTAATCCTAACCTTGTAATATCCTTAAGCTGTAACCCTAATAGAATCCTTGAAGCTAGCTTATGTACGGTAAATTTGTATGATATGAAGTGAACCAGTAATGTGGTGTACACCGTGTGTTATCGTCTAAATTAATCAAAGGCATGATTCCCGTATCCATATTGATTTGGGGTAGAAAGTGCTCGGTAAGGCTTGCTCCGTCGGGTTCACCCGATTGAGCGCCGGTCGCGCTCCTCGGATTTTGGGGCGTGACATCTCACTGTCCACCTTTAACTTTTCCAGGGTGGAGAGAGGGCAGATGTTTGCACTGGACCCGTTATCAACCAGCACCCGGGTGACCACAGAGACTTCACATTTCACCGTGAGGTAGAGTGCTCTATTATGCTCAGTGCCTTCCAAAGGCAACTCATCATCAGAAAATGCCCTGTTGACTTCAAAAATCTTGTTTGTTATTTTCTCTAGATGGTTCACAGAAATCTTATCAGGAACATGGGCTTCATTCAAAATTTTCATCAATGCTTGGCGGTGCTCATCTGAGTGAATCAATAATGATAGCAATGAGATCTATGCCGGGGTCTTTCTCAACTGTTCTACAATGGAATAATCTTGTGCCTTCATCTTCTTCAAGAATTCTTCTGCCTCTTCTTCAGTTACGGCTTTCTTTATCGGTACGGGATTATCTTTGGTGATTTTAGCTTTTTTCAGCTCGTCAGGAGCAAAGCATCTTCCTGAGCGAGTCAGCCCATGGGTTTCACAAACTTCTTCCTTAACTTCCTTCCCCTTATACGTCACTATCACTCGGCCGTAATTCCATGGGACGGCCTTTTCACAGATTACTGGTAACCGAGTCACTGGCTTGATGATAACCGGCTCTGCGCGAGCCCCATTTACAATCACAACGGGCTTGACAATTGCCCCCGACACTACCACTTTAGCTGGTTCTTGTTTTACTGCAGCACTGCTCAAAAGCTCCTTCTTTACCACCACAACTGGTTTGCTAACTGTCTCTTCTACCTTGATCGATGCTCTCCCCCTTGGTAGTTTCTCATTTGATCTATCCTCACTAGCCCTGATCATTATTACGATTTGTGAAGGCTTCTTATGCTCTCCCTTTTGTACTAGCTCAATCATATGGGTCTCGTGATGGGTTGGAAATGGATTCTGAGTGATGTTAGGCGTCTCTGGGGCTTGCACTTCAATTCGGCGGGTGTCAATGAGCTCCTGGATGGTCGTTTTCAAGTGCCAGCATTTTTCTGTGTCATGTCCCGGAGCACCTGAGCAATACTCGCAACTCACAGAGTGGTCCAGATTCCTTGGGGGAGGGTTTGGCAATTTGGATTCAATCGGACTCAACATGCCCAACTGTCTCAATCTGTGGTATAAGCTAGTGTAAGATTCACCCAATGGAGTGAAAGTCTTCTTCGTTTGCAGCCTATCATTCTTAAATGCAGGGTTAGGTCGAAAACCGGTTCCAGTGGGGTTTCTGTTGGTTCTCGGGGGTGGGTAGGTACTTTGAGCTGGGTAAGTATTTTGTGGGGTGGGTGCGCGCCATTGTGCATGGGTAGGAGGTTGGGGGTATGTTTGGGCATGGTGGACAGAGAAATTGGGGACAAGAGGTGGGTAGTAGTGTTGCGGTGGGCTATATGGGGTGTGTGGGTAGGTTTGGGGATGAGGGCGAGGTTGGTGATAATATGGTGATGGACCCATGGACCAAGCTCTCGATTCCACTACTGCAACATCTTCTTTCTTTTTCTTTCCCAATACCCTCCAGTGCCGCTCTGGATGGCCTGGGTAGTTGCCTTGATCGCCGAATAACTCATAATCTTGTTAGACTTAAGACCCTCTTCCACCATACTTCCCATTTTCACGACCTCGTTGAAAGTTTTTCCCACTGCTGACACCAAGTAACCATAGTAGGTGGGTTCCAAAGCCTGTAGGAAATAATCAACCATCTCGCTCTCTTTCATTTGAGGATCGACTCTTGCCGCCTGCTCTCTCCATCGAAAACCGTATTCTCTGAAGCTTTCTCCGGGCTTCTTCTCAATTTTGGTCAGTGACAGACGGTCCGGGACAATTTCGAGATTATACTGGAAATGACATGCAAATGCTTGGGCCAGATCGTCCCAAGTGTACCACCATCGAGCATGATCCTGTCGTGTGTACCACTCCAAGGCTGCTCCACTTAGACTTTGACTGAAGTAAGCCATCAATAACTCGTCCCTTCCCCCAGCTCCTCTCATTTTGCTGCAGAACCCCCTTAAGTGGGCCACCGGATCACCATGTCCATCATATAAGTCAAACGTGGGTAACTTGAATCCTGCTGGCAACTGGACATCGGGAAACAGGCACAGGTCCTTGTAGGCTACACTCACTTGACCTCCGAGCCCCTGCATATTTCTGAATGACTGCTCTAAGATCTTAACCTTGCGTATCATTTCCTCTTGCTCAGGGTTTTTGGGAGGCTTTTCTTCTTCAGTTGAGAGATCAAGACGGGGAGTGTAAGAGCATGGTTCTGGTGGTTTGAAAGTGGCTTCGGGTGGGTAATACTGGTTATCATGGGTTTGGAACAAAGGTTCGCTAGAAGACCTGTGTAATGCGACAGGTGGGGGAGCCATAAACACCGGAGTAGTTGGCGGTGGAGGGCATGGAATTTGTTTGGGTGGTGGAGGTGGTGGTGTTTGAGAGGTTGTTCCGTAGTGCTGCTGGTAAGTAGGGAAAGCCGGAGATGAGTTCACTGTGGGAGGATCTTGAGGCTGAGCTAGTGGTGGGAGGTAGGCGGGGTTAGCAGGATAGACTGGTGGTGGATATCCCTTTGACTAGGCCTGGTACATCTCGGCCATTTGTTGTTTCAGTTTATACACCTTGTCGTTCATTGCATTAACGTCCGCTACTTCCTCCTCCTTAGACGGGTCGACAATGCTTGCTTCTAATTCCTGGTTGACCATGTTTGACTTATCCTTAGAGCGGGTGTTGTAGGGATGGGTTGCCAGAATGCCAGTCAACTTAACCACTTGCCTGGGCTCATCAACAACAACTTTGTTAGCGGTTAGAGCATTGACAGATAAGCGACCGCACATTTGGGAATGAATGCACCTAAGCAGTTAACCAGTTCTATTATGCCTTTGCTTGATTGCATGTGTCATCCCGGCTTTTCCTCATTTCTATGTGCCACTTCCTTTTTGTTTCTCCATTGTTTCTTGCCGCTCCCTCTTTTTGCATTTTCTCTCTTATTTTTCTATTTTTATTTGGTTACGGTCGAATCCTATGTAGATTGCCTACGTATCATAACCCCGCATGAATCAGAGCGAGCGTAGTTTGTGAAGAATAAATGTAAAGTAGAAGAAAAATGTTTTTTTTGGGGGATTTTCAATTTTATTGATAGCAAATACGTCTATTACAAAGACTCAAAACTGACAATTTAAACAACTAACAGACTCTAATGCAGAAAAGAACTACAGACTCCACCATCCCTATTCTATTTTGAAAGTACAGACTCAATCAACTGACTTTTAACGAAAAGGAAATACAGACTCCAGTAGAAAAGGAAATACAAACTCAAATGACCAACTCTAGTAGAAAAGGAAATACAGACTCAAAAGACAAACTCTGGTAGAAAAGGAAATACAGACTCCAAAGACAATCATGAATACATTAAAGCTCCTGGTGCCCGCGGGACATCGTTCGGTCTCTCCGTGGGCCTATATGCAAGTTCCCCTTGAAGTCTATCCAGGTCACTCATCATCTGCTTCAAAAATATCATCACCGATGCAAAGAAGGTGGTACGAGTCATGTTCTCGCACACTTGGCATTTCCTAGTAATAGAGTGAGCAATGGTTAAGATTCTCTCTCTGATTCTGCCTTTTTCCTGAAGCAACCGCCCTATTGTTGGGCCCTAGCCTCCAAAGTTTGCTCGGCTACCTGGTTTTGTTCCTGGAGTTGTTGCAAGTCCATTTCTAATTGTGCCAATGTCGTGTAGCAGTGCTCTCTTTCAACTTTGAATTCTTTTGCCTGTTTGATCATTCTGTTCTCTGTGGCAATGACCTTTTTCTTCAATCCCGTGACCTCATTATCGTATTCTTCTCTCAACTGCTTAATCATGCGGGCTCGTTCTTCCGCGTTTTTAGCCAATTGTTTTCGAACCCCAGCTAATTCCTTTTCTGCTTTGTTATTATCAAAACTGTAGTCATTCACTTTTTGCCTTAGATTTTCTATAAGCTTTGCATCTTTGGCACTCCTGACGGGATTTTCGGCCGCTATCTTCATCTTTTGGATTTGGGCTCGTAAGGCTTCATTTTCTTGGGCCAACTTCTTTTTCTCACCTTCATCAGCCGCGGCTTGCACGCTGTTTTCAAACGTAAGGTCTTGGACCCGCTTTTCTAATTCTCCTATTTTGGCTCTGTATTCATTTTCTTTGGCTTACCGGGCCCACTGCTCTTGCAATGATTCGGCAAACTCCCGGATGTGAGGTCTTTTAGCTGGCCTCTCGTGCTCATATTCTCTCCTATACCAAGCAAGGTATCCTGGCGACACTTCGCCTTTGGCACAATCCTGCACGCAAGTATCCGCTTTTAAGTATTGGCATTCATTCCAGATCTGGCAGACTCTTGCTTCAGGCAACTGTCCGTCAGGGCTAATCTCAGCTACCTGAGCACTAAGATCGCCGTCTTTTGGCACTATTTGGAACCTCCCGAGTTGCCTTAAAACCCGATACGGGGCATAAGGCTGAATGCACTTAAGACCCATCAAAAGGAAGTGCGGCCCCGTTGCTGGCATATATATGATTTCATCAACAGGCAACCATCCAAACATCCACTCTATTTGACTAGCGGTGAGGGACCGAAAGTATGATGTCCAGCCCGTGAATCCCTCGGGCAAGCTGATCCCCTTAATCCTTGTGTAAAACTCCTCTATACATGTTTTCTTTGTAGACCCATAACTTAGGAACTGAGGACGACGGCACAAGTGTTCGGTCATCCACATTTGCAACAATAGATTGCACCCCTCGAAGAAGTCTCCCTCGGCTTTGCAAGCTGTAAGAGCGCGGAAGATTTCGGCTAATATCATGGGCGCAAGAGTGCTTTTGGCTTGAGTGAGTAGAGTGCTGACGACCCCGGCTATTTGTATGTCAATGTTTCCGTCTTTCCTTGGAAATACCACAAGCCCCAGAAAAACCACCATAAAAGCGAAACATCTATGCTCCTCCCATTTTTGGCGGTTTCCTTTGCTACATATCTTGCTTTCTGGGTTGTTGAATCCCCCGATGTGGCCATATCTCTGATATATGAAGTGTGGAGCACAAAAGCCATTTTCCAGATCTGTGTTGTGAACCGTCCTGCTTATCTTCAGGGAGTCTAAAAATCTGTGCACAGCTACAGTTCTTGGGGCAACTAAGTACTTGTGCCTTAAAGGAACCTCATCTTTTCCGATGTAGCCGGCTATTTCCTCTAGTGTCGGGGTTAGTTCAAAGTTCGAGAAATGGAAGACGTTATGTGCCGGGTCCCAACATGTGACCAATGCTCTGATGATGTCTCCCCGAGGCACAATCTCTAACAAACCAATAAGCCCTTTCAAATACTTTTTGACATCGTCCTGCCCTTCTTTATCTAGATCGTTCCACCATAGACGCAACTCTAGAGGGATTTTAGTCATGATTGAGAAAGGTTCATTTTGAATCGTGCTCATCCTGCACATTTATTCAGGTGATTTAATCACTTATTTTGACCTAATAGAAAAAAACACTATTTTGTTCAAATTTCCAATTTAAAACAAGCAGCCGGTTTTGCGGATACGACCTTTCAGCACTTCGTAAAGAAGATTTTAAGGTTGTGCCCGCTAACCGTTGACAATGACCCAAGGTGGCTGTTCTTGCAAAAACGGCCTTCCGGCGCCCTTTTAGGGACGTTTGGCTTATTTTTGACAAGAATGGCGTCACCCGACTTATTCATGACGAAATTAAAAATTTTGGCATTTTTGGGCTATTTTTTGCAAAGGGGAAGTTGGACCCGACGAGGGTTGCCTACGTATCTCACACCCGGTGAGAATCAAACCAGTGTAGTTCGGGCAAATAAAACTAACTATTTTCGAAACCAAGACTCTTCTCCATTGACAAATACACTATTTCGGAAAAACAATACTCTTTTTGTATTTTCTTTTTCAATAGAACAAACCATTTTTGAAAACAAAAATATTTCCTTTTCTTTTTCTTTCATTTTTTCCAAAAATTTGGCAGAGTTTCGACACTATTCTGACATTGGTTATTATTAACTCTCTATACTGCTATTTCTTTTTCTCTTTTTTTTCCTTGTTCCTTCTTTTTTTTTCTCTCTTTTTTCAATTTTCCCAAATACTCCAAAGCCGGTCAGCATGCAAGCCCGAGACAAATAAATGCAACACGTAAGATGCATCAGAATGGTCTTTTTTATTTCAGGTTACCTGTCCTAGATGGACCCAACCCCTGTGTTGAGTCCCCTACGGCAAATGCACGTGATGCAAATAAGCGTTCCTACTAGGGATCCGGTATGAAGTCAAGTTATTCTAGGTTCAAAACCTGGATATGTGTTCTAGACTGTGTACCCGAGCGGACAACTCAAATCGAGGAGGGGGCTACGTACCGGGGACCCGCGGGATCGTCCGGCTTAGTAACCTGTCCGGCCTCTTTCCTATTTCAAGGTATGACACTAACAGAATAGGGAGTCTCAACCAGTAAGCACATCCCCGAAGGTGAGAAGAGAAGGGTTTCGGCACAGTTTATACACAGTTCAAATAATATCAAAGCGGTAAAGCATTTAGCACATTAGGCAGGAAACATGTAGGAAAATCAGATAAAGCCAAACATAATAATTATTCTAAGCTCAAATTCTTAAACCCTGAACCGAAGTTCTGGGTTTGTGTCCCCAGCAGAGTCGCCAGAGCTGTCACACCTCCTTTTTCACTACACCCCCGGAAGGGTATAATAAAGGGAGTTTTTCCAATTAAAGGACAATCGAAACGGGATTTGTTTATTAAGATTCAGAGTCGCCACTTGAGAGATTTATGGTGTCCCAAGTCACCGGTTAAATCCCGAATCGAGGAAAATATGACTCTGTTTAATAGTCCGCGAACCAGAAATCCGAGTAAGGAATTCTGTTAACCCGGGTGAAGGTGTTAGGCATTCCCGAGTTCCGTGGTTCTAGCACGATCGCTCAACTGTTATATTCGGTTTGATTATCTGATTTTAGTACATGTTTTGACCTATGTGTTTTTAACTTTGAACCGCTTTATTGTTATTTATTAAAGAGAATTGCAACGTCGTGAAAACGCGTCTCGAACCACGTCACATAACTGCACCCGCGGTTTTTGACACATTTCAACCTCGTTGGGATTTGGATTTGGGTCACATAAATGTGCACCCAGGTTTAGGGAGGTAACATTATTAAAATGTGCGCCTAAAGCGACTAGCGTATCATTAACTTTGCGGGAAGCCATGAAATTCGCTAAATGGCACGTCCCGAAGTCTAAAATATTTTTAATATACTTAAGAGGGCCACGCAATGTACTATTTTTGTTTGGCGCGGCGCACCTCATTTATTTTAAAGCCAACCTAAAGGACTATGATTTTTCTATTATGGATTGTCTCTAAAAGGGGCCTAATTAATTAATGTTAAAAGATTTGGGCCTCAAGTTCAAGTCCGGAATCAAACAAAAGGGAAAACCTCTTAATTGGAACCCGCTACCTAACTCGAAAGCCCAAATTTATATTACAAATTAACCCGTCTTCAGCACTTTGGAAATTTCCAACAGGGCCCAAGAAGAGGGAATACCCAGTCAGTTTTATGAGGAACCAACCCATATGGGCCCTGTATGAGTACATTTGGGCCCAAATCTGATGTAAACAACTGCCGCCAAGTTTGGCTAAAATAAGCCCCTGTCCAGTGTTAGATTAGTCCTTAGAATAATAATTTTTGAATCATTATTGGATTTAACAATTGTTCAAATCAAATATGCTGACTTTGAATTCAAATTTCATACATATTGAGTTCATGTGTACGTTGATAACCATGTCATGTTTAATCTGGACATTTCGATAACTAATTAATTCTGCTCAATGCATGTCGACAATTTCGATTCATGGACCAAACAACGAATGCATATCGATTACAAAATCTACTGGACTTCAGATTTGTTGTGCATATATATTTTTTTAGAATTTAAACATACTTACACATTCTAACACCTGTGATACCACTGACAATCAAGTAACTTTAACATTCATTCCAGAAATTTATGGCACCAGCTATGTTTGAAACACAACAGCAAACTTAATGACCTAAGCATGGCAACTAGCTACGAAACCTGATATTTACTAACTTAAAACATCAAATTAACTCACACGAGATTAAATGAAGTAATAGCCTACAGTTCAGTCCCAATTAATTACAGATATACACTAAAACATCAGAAGTGCAGAATCAATAACAAAACATGCGTCATTTCATTCCAGTTTGCAACTTGCGATATACATTGTGATGAACATCAGAAGTGTACCTGGAACTGTAAGATAGCAAAGAAGAAGAGAATCAGCAGTGTCACAGCAGAAAAGCCACAGCAGTAATAGAAATTGATTAGGGTCGAGATTTGAAACCACAACACCCAGGAATGGATACAGGAGGCACAACACCAATGAAAATAACCAAAATCTACTTGACAGGATCTAAACACACTCGAAAATAATTCAGGAACCTCCAGAAAAACTTCAGCAATCAAAATTAACCTAAAATGTTAATGGAACAGTATTTTTGGAGTTTTTTTTGGTTTTTCTAGAGGTTTTCTATTGTTTTTGGGTTTTTGAATGTTGAATTTCAAAATCAGATCTGAAAACTAGAGAGCACCTTTTGGGGGGAATTTTTTGGAGCTGAAAACTTGCAAATGAAGGCAAGGGCATGCCCTTTTATAGGCACACATGAGGCCTTATCAGATTTTCAGTTTTCTTTTTTAGTCCTTCTTTATTTACTCATTTAACCCCTTGTTTTCTGACTTGTGTCACAAGTTATAGCCACTAACTTTCTAAAAGTCTGTTTTGAACCCTATCTAGAACCTTCTAGGGAGTTCCATTACAATGTCCCTTAAGTAAAATACCTACAGTACCCTGAATTGTCCCCTAAAATTACCAATTTATGTTAATTACCCTAAACTCTCTAATTAACTGAGGTCAAACTAACAATTCTGAAAACTAATCAGCTACACAAATTCACGCCCATATCTTAACACTAACTAACTAATGATTTTCGGATTAACAACTACTATTATCTATTAGCAATCAACAAACTAAGCAATTGATATCGCAGAATCAGTATGAAAAGAAGAATTCAGTTATTGGTAAACATAAGAAAAGCCAAACAGGTAGAAGTATTAATCACACTAAACTAATCGAAATTCCAGGCCTAGAACACTAACTACGGATTAACAACAGAAAATATGCTTAAGCTAATTTTACTAACAGAAAAATCAAACACAACAAAAATTAAAAAGAAAAAAACTCATGCTACTGATCAACACAGAGCAAAACAGATTCAATTATTGATTCCAAAGTGCAAACAAAACCTAAATTGATTACTCGTGAAGAAGAGACAGTCAAAAGAAAACTCACTTGTGAAGCTCTAGGGTTCTACCGC